>NW_007246463.1:1815280-1842172 GCF_000164805.1 Carlito syrichta
CAAAAAAAAAAAAAAAAAAAAAAAAGAGAGGTAAAATGTAAATGGACCAAGAAAATTTAGTATGGTTGCCAGGCAGCACAAAAGGCCCACTTAATCTACGGGATAAACTTAAAATGAGACCAGACAACAATGCACAGATGTAGGTACAAAACAGAGAGCTTAGTACTTGGGCCAGATGTGCCAGCTAGCCAAGGTTTATTGGGGAGGTATGCCTCAAATGAAAGGGGTGGAAGTAAGATCGGAAAGAAGGAGCCAGCACACAGGGAGGCTGACTGGCAAACTCTACCAATGGATCAGGAAAGGAAGCCCTTTACTGAAAGCCAGCTGTGGTGGGGAATGGGCACATCCTGGTGTCAGTGTCTTGCTCAGTCACTGGCTGGGACCACTCCAAGGAGTAAACGGCAGATTCAAAGGTGTTAAAAGTTAGAGGCTATCAGCTAACACCACGTACTAGCTGCTGGACGACTCGTTCTTTTTCAAAGGCAGATCTGAGCAACACATCTTCCCAAGTCTACCAGGCCAACCCTTTCATAATTAAGTGAGAAAGTTGAAAATGAATGGCAGGAAAGAATTTTATTAAACATGAAATTGAAGCTACCTAGAGAGGGAAGGGAAAACATGAGATGTACAAAGGACAAATGAAAACGGGAGAAGCCATGAATACAGATTTCAGCAAGACTTAAAGATTATTGGAATCAAGATGCCAGGAGGATAGAGATGAAAAGATAAGGTACGTGGGATATGTGAAATCGGGATTATGGAAGGATTTTTTTGTAAGGGAAGTTTTAGGGTGTGACCCTGGGAGTAAATGAGTGGGTGCAGAAAGATGTGGATTTTGTCATTGGAGAAGGATTTCAAGGATCGGAGAGGCTGTCATACAGGAAGGGTTACCTATGAGAATATTAAAATCCCCAAGAATTATGACAGTAATAGATGGAGAAGCAATGATCCAGGGGCAAAATCTTCAAGTAACAAGGGGAGTGACCTAGGGGATTGGTCGATGATGGCAACAAGAAGGGTGTTGGTAAAAAGGGAGATGACATGAGATTCAAGCTAGGAGGATTTATGGAGAAAGGTGAGAAAATGGAGTAGAAACAGTCATGGTGGATGCCTGCCATACCTCCAGCACCAATATATAAGCAGAGTAGGAAAAAAATTACCACCTGCTAAAGAGGGTGGCACGGATAGCAGTGCCCAGAGCCAGGTTTCCAGCAGTGCCCAGAGCCAGGTTTCCAGCAGTGCCCAGAGCCAGGTTTCCAGCAGTGCCCAGAGCCAGGTTTCCAGAAGCTAAGGCAATTGTTCATGGAAGGTGCTGAGCAACAGAGAATTTGTGGACAATTGCCAGTGATTTCCAGAGGGTTCTGGGGCAGAATTTCCTGAAGTGATGTAAGGGTGTTAGAGTGCAGGGAATGAGGGATGGCCCGGGATCTGAGGACTTTGTTTGGGGATAAACAGAAACAGAAACCAAAAGCAAAGCATGGTTCGACCTGTGGGTCACTGAGCAGATCTGTGATGAGACAGGAGTGGAGAGGTGTCTGTGGTCTCCTCTTCTTTCCTGACGATGAAAACGTGAAGCATGGGAAGAGACACTGAGGTACTGATGTACACAGGGTTGCAGTGTGGTGCTCTGGACTAATGAATCATATTATGCTCGTTTGTATTTTTATATGCATGTACTTGCTTTCACGGGGTAATAATCGCACAATACTGATTTGCAGAAAGAATGAAGCAAAAGTAATTTTTTGAGTGCTTATATATGGAGTTAATTGTTTTCACATACTTGACCTCAACCAACTTCTCAACATATCTGTAAGCAAGGTCTTTATTAGTTCTTTGTGCAAGAGAAAACTGAAATTCAGCAAGTGACTTGTCTAAAGTCAGCAGAGCTAGGATTTCATATTACAGGTCTCTGACTTGAAGCCTAGACCAGGTTCACTATGCCCATCTTATAGGATGTGTCCGTATCAGAGTGCTTTTATTATTTATTTTTCTGAAAACGGTTGTCAAATTTTTGAGGTTTGCTATTACATATGGTTCTTCTATATGAATACATATGTGTGTCCCTATATTATAAGGGATAATGTGGTTGTATAATGTCTCTTATCATTTTTAATAAACAAGTTTAAAATTCTACACAAAATTTTTAATTCCCTATGCATTTGTTTTCCAGAGTGTAGCCGACATGTCAGGACCATTGGCCACCTTAAATTTATAGATCTAGGCGGCAGATTAGATGAGATTGGGCAGATAAATTTGAGGCCCAGATCAATCACAGCACAGATTTCTATCAAGACTTGAAAAGCAACTCCACATAATAAGAACTACGAATCTGGAACCAATAAACACTGGTGAAACCGAAGACCCAGATTTTGTATAAATTATGCATTTTTCTTCCATATCAAGCTTGTCTGTCAGAAATACAGATACTCCCATAATTTTTGAGATTGGCCAGGAAAAAATTATAATAAAGAATAGATTTTAAAAGTAATATAACAGGTAATATAACACTCCAAATAACTAGACAAACAGCTCATTGGAATCATAAAGATTTTAGATATTAGCAGTGTGTTTGTTTTGACCAAATATATAGCATCAATGATGACAAACTATATTCTATCCGCCAACACAATAAAATGGCTGTATTCAGTTATATTTAATAGAAGATATTATTACACTTTCCTTCTTAAAAAATAAAACTATCTTAAGGTATCACTGGAACAGCTGCCTTGGCAATACAGTGAATTTTTTTGGCTCTCCCAACAAAGGCGACCAGATATATTTGTCAAAGCTTATTTCCTGAGCCTTCTCATCCTTATAAGTGCCAATCAGTCCATTAGGTTGGTGATGAGAAAGGAAGGGGAATTTCAGTGGGGCAAAGCATATTCCTAAGAGAATGAGCACTTGAAGATGGATATTTGCCATATTTCTTGGAGTCTGCAATGCACATTTTCTGAAATCTGGATGTCTTTCTTCAAAATCCTTTTATAATCAAAGACACCAAAGATTTAATAAAATTTGACAAATTACACTGAATGTATTTTAATCTATCCAGCATGGCAGAGCAATTCCTACTGGGTAAAATTCTTTCTCCACATCTTCCAGACAAATCTGCAGACTGGCAACGGCAGGGTGAACTGCAGAGAGCCCTAACACCGGAACTCTCTGAGGAGCTACTCCAAGTAGGAATATCTTTTCTCTGATACTGGTTCACATCCCAGAAATGACACCAGGCGAGACTGAGTGCTAAGAAAGATAGGATGCAAAGGATCTGTACAAAGCGAAGCACACAAACTTCACTTCTCACTGGTAAAATCTTAAATAAGGCGATTCACCAGTAGACCTGGTGGAGCTTACCATCTGTTTAGACTTAACTATTGATGCCAAATATGGTTCTGACCAACCCTGCATGTATTATCTCATTTAATTCTGACAACTCCATGAAGTAAGTACTATATTATTGCCCAATCTTTACAGTTAGAAACTAAAACTCCGAGAGGTTAAGTTACTCATCAAAAAAAAAAAAAAAAAAAAAGGTCTTACAGAGAGTAAGTGACTAGTTAGAATTGTAACCTAATCTCAGTGTACCTTACACTTTGCTAGAACTGCCTCTCATTGCCAGCAGGACAGCTTACCACAGACTCATGAGCCAAGACAGACTTACAAGCAAGTCCCTACTCACCCACTTCAGAGCATGAAATACAAATTGTGGAGTTTGAATTTAGAATCTTCACATTAAAAAAACAAAAACACACACGCAACATTCCTACGTATACTCCCTTAGACACTTACCATGTCTCTTAATGCAATTATCTTTGTGCACATGCTATGATAAACTGGTGATGTCCCCTGGAAAACACCACCATCGGAATAAACACTAACTGGAATAAACTAGCATGGTAGCTCTAAATTAATCAATTAAACTGGGAAAACAAAATACTGTGTCCAACAACAAAAAAAGAATTCCATGTTTGGACAAAACCTCTGGTGCCTTTTTAGTGACAAACCAACATCTTATTAATAGCTTACATTTAGAGAGTACTTAGCATGCATGAGGCACATTCCTTATAATATCTCACTTAATCCTCAGGTCAATGAGATTGATACTATCATTATCTTCATTTTTATAGACGACAAAATGAAGGAAGAGAGACATTAAGTAATTTGCCTAAAATGAACTGATCAGGATTTCTGAATTGATCTTTCAAACCTCAGAATCCATTTTGTTAACCATTGTGCTATACTTCTGCTTGGCCCCTCTGAAAATGGCCATAATGTAACTTGGAGATGAAATATCAGTAACACTGTAAAAGCATGGACTGGGGATGACAGAAGTAGGAATCCTTACAATCAGCTTATTCTCTCTGCTTCACATTTTTCAAATGGCATGTTCTCTGCACTAAAGGCAAATTGTGTGAGGGCAAAAATTAGTCCAAAAAAGACAAAAATGCTAGAGAAAAAAGAGATATTCATGTGGGAAGATGAGGTTTTTTTGTTTGTTTTTTTGTTTGGTTGGTTTTTTTTTTTTTTTTGAGTTGGAGTCTCACTCTGTCGCCCAGACTGGAATGCAATGGCCACTCCCGGCCATCGCAGCCTCGACCCACTGGGCTCCGGCGATCCTTCCGCCTCAGCCTTCCGAGTAGCCGGAATTACCGGCGTGTGCTACCACACCCGGCTAATTTTTTGATTTATTGTAGAGATGAGGTCTTGCCTGCCCAGGCGGGTCTCGAACCCGCGGGCTCAGGCAATCCACTCACCTTAGCCTCCCAAAGGTGCGGGATTACAGGCTGAGCCACTGAGCCCGGCTGGAAGATGAGTTTTTAAAAAATAGCTTGGGCAACTTAATTTTTCAATTCCTTGAGTTTCACAGGAAAAATCTGAACAAGAGTTATAACATTCAACGTTCTGAGACTTGAAAGAACAGTATTACTTTTTAAATTCCTTTGGAAGAAGTGAAAGATTATAATAGATTAATATTTTTAGTGATACTAGACAGCTCTCACTAGGAAATTGAACAACTTCACACATACACAAAAATTTTTCCCAGCACTAAATACTTGGGAAAATCTCACTCTCCTTTCTCTGATGTCAATGATAAATTTTAGCACCAAAACATTTTGCTGCTAGGTGAGCAAAGAAAAAAGCATTTTCAAATTTAGGCTGGGCATGTGGCTTACACCTGTAATCTCAACACTTTGGGAGGCCAAGGCCAGTAGACTGCCTGAGCTCAGGAGTTTGAGATCAGCCTGGGCAACATAGCAAGACCTCATCTCTACAGTAAGTCAAAAACATTAGCCGGGAGTGGTGGTGTGCACCTGTAGTCCCAGCTACTCGGGAGGCTGAGGTGCAAGGATTGCCTGAGTCCAGGAGGTTGAGGTTAGAGTGAGCCATGACTGTGTCACTGTCCTCCAGCCTGGACAACAGAGAGATACTCTGACCTCCCAAAAAGTGCATAGACTTAAATCAGTAAAAACATTACAATCATTGTAGGTAGCTTATGCACGTGTGTGGGCGTGGGTGAAACAAGAGAAGAGAAAGATGTGAAAAGATTGGTACCCGTATGCAGAGATCACTTGGCGACTCACGAATGATTACTAAGGTATCTGGAAACTTCCAAATATGCACATAGGATTCAGTATAAAAATAACACCTTCAAAATAAACACATCTGCAACTTTTTAAGTATAATTTCGAATAGGTAACTAAAAAAAATCCTGAAATAATGATCAAATTTTGATAATATAACGTTCTTATAATTAGATTAACAACCCATGCCAGTAATTTTGACAACACCCTCCCCCCCAAAAAAAATAATGCCATGAGTGGGAAATCAGATCATATCTGACCAAGATCAGATCTTCACCAAAGCTAGTCTTAAGCCAACTGTTAGTTGCACTTTTTTTTTTGCCTCTAGTCTTGTTTCATACAATAAAAGTGAACACTTAGCTGAGTTTTTAATAATTGAAAGCTGAGTTTTCAATAATTGAAGATTGTCAGGAGTCATCAGGAGATAATGATATAAATGTGGTTCTAGAAAAATCCTCATATTTCTAAATAGAAAGGATCTGCCCCAGGAAAATGACAGACTCTTCCCATCTCTGTGCTCCCATTTCTTGGGGCCGGAGGTCCCCATTCTTATCACCACTTCTCCACTGCCCACCCCGTTCTGCTGGAATTATTTTAAATCATCTAGGGAGACGTTCATAGTGGCACCGATGCCACCCTGTTGCTGCCGCTGAGAAGGATTCATTTGGACTCCCACCTTTGCCAAATAGACTCTGACCCAAAAAAAGGCTATACAAGAGAGTGTATTCTCATTCCAGGAACTATCTCAAATTATTGGGCAAAGAATGAAGCTGAGAAGAACCAAGTTTCATTCTGCACATATTTTCCCAGTTTCAATTAAAAACAACAGCTGAATATCAAAAAGCCCTTTTCCAACTTGCAGAGAATCGACTTCTCTCCTATAACAACCACTCCCTGTCTCCACCAAATTGCAGCTTGTAAGGGAGGACGAGGTAAGCCAGAGGCAGGCTCATGACTTGTCTTGTTCCGACACGCAGAATGGGAGAGCGGGCCACAGACCTGGAGGAGACAGCGCTGAAACAGGAACACAGGGGAAGAGACAAGACCCACACTGGTCCTCCCAGCTCCGGCCACGGGGCTTGTTAACCACCATGTGTTCTTCATTTTTCTTTTCCCAGAGCAGATGGAAATGTGGAGGGTCGGAGGGGAGGGGGAGAGGAAAGCTGGACATTTTCTCTCCAGTAACTTCTCCATCCAGCCGTTTAAGAATCTCGCTAAAAGGAAATCCGATCCAAAGCCCAAGTATTTTAACCCACTGCAAAAAACTGTGATCTTCTCTGCCTCCTGCACACCAGTCAACATCTATGTCATCATTTTATGAAGGCATCACTCTACCAGTTGTAAGAGTGTTCGAGGTAACTGATAATAATTAATACATCTCTTCAATTACAGCCTCTGACAATATCACTGATAGGCATGTCATGAGTAACATTACAATACAAAAGATATGTTGAAAGTATTTTGTTATATGACTGCTCCATCACTTATGTTTCCTGCACCAGCTATTCCTCTTTTTTCTATTAGGATTGAGGTTACTGCTTCCAGTGGCGTTTTCAGAGGTCCGGTTTTACCTCTAGGACCAAATTTTCACAGAGCAGTGCTAGATTCGCCGGCGGAAATCCATATTCAGAGGTCCGAAAGAAGACAGATTGGACTCAGGTAAAATGATCACCCAACCTGGCATGTAGACATTATGCTATCTTGAGTGCAGCCTGGGATCCAGGGAGTCTGAATCATGAATCCAATTTTTTTTTTTTATGAGAGAACATTAACTCTGTACCTTTTGAAAATTTTAGCTCTTAATGTATACTTGGCTCTTAAGGGGAAACTCAGGCATCACTGTGTATTTCCTAAATTAATCCAATTATAATGATTTCTATATTTAACGAGAGCCACAAATGTTTTTAATCACGCCTTGTTCCCTGCGGTACAGCTTACACAATGCCATGCATGCATGCTAAAGAATAGCACAAAAATATCCTTGTGCTCTAATGGAATACCTGGCAACGCCAAGAGCTCGTCCTCAAAGCTCAAACCACTCTCTGAAAGGGCAGAAGCCACAAATTTGGAACCAAACAAAAGTCTGTCACACTGGTGTTTTCTTTGGCTTTCTCTACCCAGCCAAACTGGATATTTCCAATAAAAAAGTATCCACCTCAGGGCCTAAAATTATACCATTAAAATTAACAGGATAATTACCTAATCTGTGTTTCTCCTTTGCTCTGAAGACAATCTTTTTTTCTTTTGACTTCAGGGAAGAAATGCTAAGAATTTAATGAGGAAGGGGGGAAGAGTATGAGGGTTGGGAGCTCCCTTTATTACCTTGAGGCATTTTTCCAAGACTTTGGGCCACAGCGTGGAGGAAGTCAGATTCAGGACCAGGGGTTCTGCCCTGAAAAGAAGCAGAAGCATTTGATGATACTTTTCAATTGTGATTTATATATATGCACATACAAATGTCATTAGGCACCCAGAGGTGCGTGGAAATATGTAGAATTAGTTCAATGTGTTCAATAAGATGTTTGGCAGGTCCTCTCTAGGAATTATGGGGGTGACTTTGGGTGAAACCTTAGTCATACATGCTCACTGGAAGCCTTGGCTCTTAAACTTTTGAATATTCTTCAATGAAAAACACTGAATTATGGTCATATTACTTTCCTATGGCTGCCATAACAAAATACCACAGACTGGGTGGCTTAAACACAAAATATTGTCTCACAGTTGTGGAGTCTAGAAGTCCAAAATGCAGAGGTCAGCAAGGTTGGTCCCTTCTGGGGGCTGTGAGTAAGAATCTGTTCTATGCAGCTCTTCTAGCTTCTGAGGGTTTCAGGCATTTTTCGGCTTATACATGGTGTTTTTCATGCCTTCACATTGCCTTCTCTCTGTACCTATCTCTGAATCCAAATTTCCCCTTTTATAAGGATAGCAGTCATATTGGATTAGGACCCATCCTAATGGTGTCATCTCAGCTTGATCTTCTGCAAAGACCCTACTTCCCCACAGGGTCAATATTTAGAGGCACATCAGGTTAAGACTTCAACATTTTTGGGGGTGGGGAGGACACAATGCAACCCATAACAGGGATTAGACTATTTTAAAAACTATCAATAATCTACTCAAATAGAAGTACGTTCCTAGAAAATTTCTTCCATTATGCAGTATCATGTGCCCTTAATTGAGTAGTATATTGATGGATCAGTGATTCTTACTACCTGAGGGTAGGAGAGAGTGAGTGAGTAGATTAGGGAAGACCTGACGGGAAAGAAAGGAGTAAAGATCTTCTAGAGGAGAGTATCAAAATCAGAGTCAAGGGAGGCATGTGTGTCTCTTAAAGTTGTGTTAAGCATCGGAATTTTGTATCTGGAGTAGGAAAAGGAAACTATAGCATTAGAGATAGAAAGTAAAAGCCCATCAAACTATTGTTGGCTGGTAGGAATGAGTGGAAGATATTTCTAGTTCTCCTCCTGTTTTCACGTCTAACCTCCGGGAGTATCAAAATATGGGTTGAAGCTGGGCTTGGTGGCTCAGCCTGTAATCCCGTGCCTTTGGGAGGCTGAGGTGAGTGGATTGCCTGCCCGCGGGTTCAAGACCCACCTGGGCAGCGAGACTGCATCTCCACAATAAATAAAAAAAAAAAAAAAAAAAAAAAAGCCGGGTGTGGTAGCGCTCACCTGTAGTTCCAGCTACTTGGAAGGCTGAGGCAGAAGGATTGCCGGAGCCCAGCAGGTCGAGGCTGCGGTGGCCGGGAGTGGCCATTGCACTCCTGTCTGGGCAACAGAGTGAGACTCCAACTCAAAAAAAAAAAAAAAAATATGGTTTGAGAGATAAGAATTAACATGGCTGTGTCTGTCCCAGGAAACATTTTTTCAACACTAAAATACTACTAGTAAGACAACAAATTCACTAATACTACATACAGACATGCAAACAGAACACAGGTTTTATTTTTCTATTGCTTATAGCAATTTTCCCATAAGCTTCCAAACTCTTCCCATTAACCTCTCCCTCCTGGGCAGCCAGGGGATAGAAAATTAAATATAATGCAATACAGTAAACTCAGTCTTATTGCACTTAGTAGCTTAGCCTGTTCCGTAAACACAAAGATTTTTAGATTGCCTTCTCCCTCTCTGCTTCTTGCCAGGATGATGTCTGGATATATGAGGGGGAACCCCAAAAAATCTGGAATTTATTTATTTAAAAATTGTGTTTGTATTCTTACATGTTTAAACTTTAGTCAACTTCAAAGTGTTCTCTGTGGGATGCAACACACCTATTGATATTATTTTTCCACTGCTCAAAACAGTTTTTGAACTCATCAATTTTGATGCCTTTTAGTGCTTCTGCAGTTTTTTTGTTTCATCTTGTATACATTGACAAAGTATTTTCCTTTGAGGGCTTTTCTAATCTGGAGAAGCAAAAAAAAAAAAAAGAAGTTGCTTGGGGTAAGATCAGGTAAATAGGAGGGTGGGGTATGGAGACCATGGTGTTTTTGGTCAAAAACTGCTGAATACTCAGTGTGGTGTGGGAAGGTGCCCTCATAAGTCACTCATGAAATGGGCAAACGTGTTGAAGGAATCTCTAAAAAACATTCACTGAAATGAAACACAGCCCCTCACAATATCACTAGCTGGTACTCTGATGCCGATAGGTCCCTAGAACTCTGGAGACCTGCCCTCCAAAAACAAAAACACATACAAAAACAAACAAAAAAACCCCAACACACACACCCACAGTTCCAGGGTTTTTTTTGGGGGGGTTCCCCTCCAATAGTGGCTAAGAAGGTTGTTAGGGTCTCAATGCATCCCCTAAAATTCATACTTTGAGACTTAATTGCCAATTTGATAGTTAGGTAGAGCCTTTAGGAGATGTAGGATTAAGTCATGAGGGTTTCACCCCATGAATGGGATTAATGCCCTTATAAAAGAAGTTTCACTCAACATTGCCCCTTTTATCTTCTGCCTTCACACTATGAGGACATGGTGTTCAACGTACCATCTTAGAAAGCAGACTAGGCCCTCACCAGGCACCAAGTCTGGGGACACCTTAATTTTTGACTTCCCAGCCCCCAAAACTACGAGAAATATATTTATGTTCTTTATAAATTATCCATTCTCAGGTATTTTGTTAAGCAGCAGGAATGGACTAACAGAGAGGACCAAGTATACATGACTCAATACCACGTAGCTACAGAAGGCCTCAGATACCCTGGTATCCTCTGGACCCCTTTGGCATGACTAGCTGCCTCCTCCGATCTTTTTGCTACTGATGACTGAGACATACTCTGGCATTTTGGAGGGTTGCATATTGGGTCCAGCCATTAATTTCCAATCACCACTCCCTAAAAACAGTGGCCTCTCTGTCTTGATCAGAGTCCTCCAGGGCTCAACCAGTTGTCATGGCAACCTTACACACACAGTTGTCCTGCCACGTGTTGGAAATAGCCACGTCTGAGCTGTCTCCTAGAAGAGGAGCTGGAAATCTACAGTCTGTGGGCTAAATCCAGCCTGCTACTTGATCTTACAAATAAAGTTCTAATGAAATACAGCCCCGCCCAGTTATTGACAGGTTGTTGGGACTGCCTTTTGTACTACAAAGTTAGAGTTGGGTAGTTCCAAAAGAAACCACGTGGCCCACAAAGCCGGAAAGGTTTACTCTGTGGCTCTGGACAAGAAAAGCTTGCTAATTCCTATCCTAGAACCACTTTGCGATCTTTGCTTGTTTGACCAGAAAAGGTACACTAGTATGTACACATACACACACACACTTTTATTGTTTTATGGCTCTGTCATTATGACAGTAATCTGTAGACTACATTCATTCTTAGTCATGTTCCTGGACATCTTCATGAGATGCAGATATTTTTGGAGCACTTCTTTCTTGAATTTCCACTCCAAAAAAGGACAAGAAAGCACAAAGTATATTTCTTTGCTTTACCTTAGCGTCACTTTAGATTTATCTATAGATTCTAAGAGGCGCTTTATAGATAGTTTGCATATGTTTATGTCTGGCATGATACATGGCTAGTTTTGTTTTAGAGTTAGTTCCAAACTTCTTAAGGTTTAAGACCTGTATTTCTCATGGAGTCTCTAGGAATATACTGGTGATTAATAAATATTTGCTGATTAATTTTTAGGTATGTTAAGAACTTTTAAACTACCATCAACTGCAGCTATTATAAATGCTTTGAACTTTTTAACATTTTTTAAACATTTTTTGTCATTTTTTTTTTTTCTGGCCTCACACAGTAAATCCCAGACTTTCAAGCTTAGGTTCTGGACAGTTCACTCTGAACCAATATATTCTTTGCTTCCTCTGTTTTAATTCTAAAGTCTGCTCTCTGTTCAGTTCCAAATTTCTCCAAAACTTCTGCTCCATTGCCAAGAATCCCTAGGAAAAGAAGAATTTGCAGATTCAGGCTGGATAGTCCTTGTCATAGGAGTGAAACTATAGGGCCATAATTTTTTTTTAATTTGGCAGTAATTTTTTTTTTTTTTTTTTTACTCGAAGTATACAGGCTTTATGTAATTGGAGGCCTTGCTGGTTTGTCTACTCTTAAATCCCCAGAACCTAGACCATTACTGGCACAGAATAGATGGTCAATAAATATAAATGAAAAACAGCATGGTTATAAATGTAAAAAGAAAGTAAAAAAATGAAATGAAACAAAATAAAATCTTGGACAGAGACTCCAATATAAAAAAATATACAAGTGTATATTTTGGTAAAAATTTACTTTGTAAGTTGGAATTCATAATATTTACTCAAAAAGTCAATCAATATGAAAATAAAATTATTAGACTACACCTAAAACTTTGCAACCAGATGTTTGTTTTTGCATTTGTTTTGTTTGCATGGGAGAGAAAATCCTGATCTACCCAAAAGAGTTGTTCATTCTTTTAACACTACACTTTGCAGGCTCAGAACTCCAACTAAACACATCCAGAAACTTGGAAGAAGAGTAGTTCAAAATTTTTATCTGCAGTTTGAATAACACTATCTCAGAATTATATATGATAAGCAGTTTTCTCAATAAATGTCAATTTTACTCATATATACTAAGTATGCATAAATAAGATATGTATATCTTAAAATATTCAATAACCCCATTAAAGAATCTCATATATCTCAATGCCTGTCTATCACATATTCACTCAGAGTTTCGTAAGCATCATATTTATTTTATTTTGTGTATTGAATCCAAACTTTAAGTTACAATTTTATTGCTAACACTTTTATGAGCAGTTGTAAATGAGATTAACGTGGTGGGCTGGCATTGTAATATGGAGTTCCTTCCGATTATTAAAAATGTCAGCTAGAAAGGAAAGCAAGTACAACTATGTTTTAAGAGAGGTTTTGTTAATGGTGCTATTACCAGAAAGAAGAAAAAAAAAAAAGATTTCTTGTCTCTTTTGAAATATTTGGCCTTGCCAGAACTAACTAACCTCAACTGAAAAGTGAATTTTGGAATTCATCATCTATATAACCACAAATAATGCTAAAAAAATTCTGCATTCCATAAAGTATACCTTTAAAAATTGGCAATTCCCATCACAAAACCAAACACTGTTCTGAAGGATGCTCATTAATCTTCTTAATGGTGAGTGGTTGTCTACACAGCATACCACAACTATTTGAACTCATTTTGGAGACTGTTCTTACATGAGTCATGGCTCCTAAAGTTTTTCCAGCTACTGCTTTCTTAATCTTGACATCCATTGATTTTTGACAACTTATTTGATAGCATATTTTTAAAATTAACATAAAGTTTACACACTTTTCCTATTGTGTGTATTTAAGGGGTTTTACCCAGTAACACATATCCTTTGTATTTACTTGTGTGATCACATCTTCTAGAAACCAATAAGTGGGTGTCAAGTACAGTATTCATAGCCTGAAACCATTGAACTACCATGGCTTCCCTTTTTAAAATAAATGATTCTTATAAGCAGCTTCTTAATGTTCTTTGCACTTAGTATTTTAAGGCAATGGCAATAAGTGGGTGTTCATTGCTCACTCATCTACCCGGACTGTTGCAAAATCAACAGCATAAGACTGAATGAGTCTTTTCCTGGTATTCTGTTTTTCCCTTATTTACAGCATGATAACTTCAAATGGTGCAATAAATACATTTTTATTGACAGATTTACATTTTTAAGTATACTTTTTGAAGGACATCACGTGGTTTAAATTGCACTAATGGATGCTGGGAGACTTATTTTTATGATCGAGATTTTATTTCAGAACCTCAGAACCCAACAGAATTCACAGAACAAAGAATCTTGCAAATTTTAATTCGCAAACACCATGAGGACATTGTGGAGAGAGAGCACTGTCGTTGAGGCTGTTATAACTTGACCTGTGTCATCTGATTCTAATAATTTTTATGATATCGCTTGAAATTTTATTGGTCTTTTGAAATTTCCTGTTTTTAATGAGTTATTGATTCCTAGCTTGAACAGCAATTATTACACCTCAATTTTAACAATTACGCTTATGTGTATATTTGATTTGGGCAAGTAACACGGACACCATCGTTGGTACAATATGGTCATGATGCCGTGTGTAGAGTTCGCTTGTTATTGCACAATTGTCTAATAAGCCATGATAAAAGCATGAGCCGTGCAGATGTGCCTGAGTTTGGCCTGGCGTTTAATTGAGCACAGTACACATGTGCTGAACGAGTGAACTCACTTGTATAACTTTACATGAGCCGACATGTGCAGGCTTGAATTCAAAGAAAGACCAGAGCCCAACCCCCTCCTTCCTAATCAATTACACATTTGTAGAAAGGTCACATATATGCATAAATAAACAAAAAGAGCCACAGCCTGAAATCTGCATAAACGCCAGTTAAACCCAGTGCACACGGTATGCCCCATAGTCTCTAACGTGCTAAGCATTGGCGAAGATCACATTTCAGTGTTTGTTGTTGTTTTTGTTGAGTTTGGGGAGTTTGTTTTGTTTTTGCTATTGCTTGGTTTTGGTTACAGCTTTTAACACAAATGAAAAATATTTTTAAAGTAAACATGAAATTCTAGACGCGTCTCCTAGAAATCTCAAGTTTTACAGAAAGCAGTTTAATCGTGCGCATAAATTTCAAAAATGCCTACCCTGACATAAGGCATGCTCCATCTGTTTAGCTTGTCACTTCCTAAATGAAATCACCTCCTTAGGACAGGAGTAAAGAAATTGAAGGGGGTGGGAGTGAAGGGAAAGACAGGGAGAAGAGGGTAGGGGAAGGAAGGAAGGGGAACAGAGAAAGGGAAGGAGGGAGAGAGGAAGGAAGAAGAAAAAGGAAGGAAAGGGAGAGAAAGGACATAAGAAAGGAAGGAAGATGGCCAGGCGCAGTGGCTCGTACTTGTAATCTCAGAATTTGAGAGACAGGAGGATCACTTAAAGTCAGGAGTTCAAGACCATCCTGGGCAACATAGTGAGAACTCATCTCTACAAAATATCAGAAAAAAATGAGCCAAGCGTGTTGGCACACATCTGTAGTACCAGCTACTCAGGAGACTGAGGCGGAAGGATCGGGCCTGAGCCCAGGAGGTGGAGGCTGCGGTGAGCCACGATTGTGCCACTGCACTCCAGCCTGGGCGACAGAGTGGGACCCTGACTCAAAAGAAAAAAAAGAAAGAAAGAAAAAAGGAGGGAAGGGAAGGAAGGAAAAGGGAAGAAGGGAAGAGCAAAAACAGGTCTTAAGTTGGTGCTTTGGGATCCGTCATGTTTATATACTCTTAAATCTCCGCCTCCATTACTTGGGAAATTGTCCCCTTCCCTCCCAGGCTTCTTCTTGTCAAACCTCCCCACTGCGGCCTCTCCTTGCACAGCTCTCATCACTTGAAATATAGTTATTCCCAGACAACTCAGCAGAAGAAAGCATGATGGTGTATTCTTTGATGGGTTAGTAAGGGACTAATCATTTTGAGGAAGTTGCATTTATGCCAATAATAAACATGATATATTTGGTTTCCTGAACCCATGACTACTGACAAGATTTTAAAAAGCAAATGCTTCCTGAGCACCTACTATGTGAGAATAAGTTTAAAAGGTTTGTAATGACCGTCTGTCGGGCATGTTCCAGGCATTGTGCTAAGTGCATTCCATATATGCCCTCTTTCCATTATCACAACACTAGGAGATAGGTAATACAAACTTCTTTTTCCATATCAGAAAATTATGGCTTAAAAATCCTCATAGCCCAAGGTCAAATAGTTGGTAAGGGGGTAGGGAAAGATTGCAAACTATATCTGTATGATTCAAAAATCTATGTTATTAACTCTTAAGCTCCGTATCTCTTCCATCAAATGTACTCACATAACCTCAAGTTCAATGTATCTCTGCAATTCATTGCCCAGGATAAATTTTCCACTTGGTTTGGTCCATTGTTACAGGCCACAGTTTTTTTAAAGATATTTTTCCGTATTAGTATTTTAGTTTCATGTTTTACCTGCACAGTGTAGTAGAAAGAACACAGAAACATAACATTTTAAAAACACTGAGAGATTTAGAACTTTATTCTTAAAAGCCAGGATTTTAAAATTCTGAAATTATAACCATAGTCTGAAACCAATAGGAAATTTTTATATGCATCTCTGTTTCACCGGGAAAAAAAATCACAAACTTTTTTCAATTTTGAGTATTTAAGTGAAACTTTTGCTAAGCAATATTGAGGAAGCAAAGGAGTCATACATTAATTAAGTCTCTTTATCTATCAGTGAAATCATGAAAGGCACACACGTGCACAGAAATGTGACTGCCTGCATGTGAACATATGTGCAGATATGCACCCACTTTGCACTCTGCATTCCTCTTCCTCACTCAACTTGCTGTTTCACATATTTTCCCCTTCTTTCTTCTTTTCATTCAGGAAGAGCTTTCTAAATGACCTTCTCACGTAGAACACGGCCAAGGTCAGTCAATCGATTCAAACACTCCCCATTATCTTCACACAGCCAGCAGTCAGAGGCACTATGAGTCACTTTTTCCTTCTCAAACATCCTTTACACCAGGGGTCCCCAAATTTCTGGCACCAGGGACTGGTTTTATAGAAGACAATTTTTTCACAGTCTGGGGGTTGGTGGGGGTTGGTATGATTCAAACACATAACATTATTGTGCACTTTCTTTCTGTTATTATTACATTGTAAAATATAATGAAATAGTTATACAACTTGCCATACAAAAAAAGAGGCATGGACAGAAGTGGCAAATAAAATAATGGATGGGCCATACTTGGACTAAAATAAGTGTCTGATTCTGACTTCAAGCCCACCATCAGATGCAGCTGTACAGTTGAATTGTATCAACTCACTTGTCACTCACTGATAGGGTTTTGATATGAGTCTGCAAGCAATTGATTTATTATGGTCTCTGTGCAGTCAAACCTCACTGCTAATGTTAATCAGTATTTGTAGCCATTCCCCAGTGCTTGCATCACCGCCTCAGCTCCACCTCAGATCTATCAGGCCTTAGAGCCTCTTAAGGAGCATGCAACCTAGATCCCTCACATGCACAGTTCACAATAGGGTTTGCGCTTCTATGAGAATCTAATGCCGCTGCTGATCTGACAGGAGGCGGAGCTCAGGCGGTAATGCAAGCAATGGGGAGCTGCTGTAAAGACAAATGAATACCATTCTGCTGTGCGGCCTGGTTCCTAGCAGGCCATGGCCCAGGGGTTGGGACCCCTCCTTACCTAATCATTGTAAGTAATTTTCATAGTGCTTCCTGTTAGGTAGAAATTGACCACTTGAAATTGATCCGCAGAATTAGTTGATCTGCAGAATTAGTCAATCCTCAGAGCTGCAGTTATTAACTGTGGCTCTCTTTTGGTTCAAATCATAATATGATGCTATTTTGAAAGTAGGAGCGATTTTGTGTGAGCCCCTTATTTCACAAATGAAGAAAATGACCCACGATAGTCCAGAGTGATACAGTGCTAGGGATGAGCCAGATGGCACAGTGAAAAAGCTGGAAATCGAATTCAGGACCACAGATGAGCAAAGCTAATATTTTCAAAAGTCCACTCCCCCTTCCACACTGTAGTGCCTACACCATCTTGCTTGCAAGGCTGAAATGCCATTTTGCCATTAATACAAATGTTTATTAGCTGACTCTTATGTATAGTCTTGGTTCTGTCATCAGACAATCAACTGGTAACTACTTGAGCAAACACATTCTGTCTCATTTTGTAAAATGATTTCATCCTTCCTTTATTATTCTATGATGAATACTCCTTTGCATTCGTATTACTTTGGCATGATACACATGCTGTTTTATGGAAAAAAATTAATACTTCAGAATAGACTATTATACAATCTTGACATAACCAATGTCACCTCATATAATGAATGAGTTAATAAAATACACAGGGTCATTACTTCTTTTCCCCACTTTCTGCATATCCCAGTTAGGCTCCCACAAGGGTATACAACACAATATTAATGACTATGTTCTATTGTCAAAATATATTGAAAGTTTAACAACTACTGATGAACAAATCTCAACAGAATTTAGGTTGAAAGCTCTTTAGTCCAAAAACAAAACAAAACAAAACTCTCTAAAGTAGACTTTCATAAAGTCCTTAGAGTTCCTTAGTCTCTAAGAGACAAATTCTATAATTACACTTTTCTCTATATATTCTGGCATATATGAGTAGGATCTTAGTCCAGGCTATGAGTTATTAGCTGAACACTATTCTCTCCAACCTTTCATTGTTAAAATTTGTGTTTCAATCAACAGTCCTACCAGTCTTTGACCTTTCAGAAGAATTCTATCTTTTTTGATACCTAGGGCAAGATTTTTCTGGCTAATATAGGTACTTTTTATGGCCTATGTTTCATATCTGAAAGAAAATTTTTCCTTCTATCTTATAGTATAGTCTTTCTTAAATCCTTCAAAGGAGAATGTATGTTACTTTTCACAAATCACAAGTCCACATTCAAGTAAAAACATTTTTCTCAACTAATTAGCATATATGCATCATGAATGGGAAATTATTTTCTGAAGAGTTGAATTCAGACAGGTCTCAGTTTAATTTGATTCAGTTCCTAGGTCAAATGCAAGGCAATAATAGCGTTCTTTATGCCTAATGTTGTAAAAATGCAACACAGTTAATTGTCCTTTAGAGTAAATTCATAAGATATCATAAACTGGACAAAATGCCCTACCAAAGTCATTTATTTTCTCTCATTCTTAGTATATCTTTCTAGAGCTTTCTCTCTAACATCTTTTCTGTGCTCCTTCCCACTCATTAATGTATAATTGTGGTCCTGAAACTGCACACGCGCACACACAAACACACAGACACACACACACACACACACACACACACACACAATTCTCTCAGACTCAGCTTGGAGCTTGCTCTCTGCAAAGATAACTACCAAGACTATTCCCATAGAGCTCAGCTATTTGCTCTGGGGACTAAATTTCTCTGCTGACTAAATCTTGAGAGATCGTTTGACTGTAATTTCTCTTTAAGACTCTGTCTGGGAAGTCTTCATGAAGTATATCACATCAATTCTTGCCATGCTGAGCCTTCTAGATGAATTCACCACCCAGCACTACCTTCAGCATCCCCCAAAGAAAAGCATTTAAAAAATGGACTGTTCTAATCTACCTTCCATGTAAGGGAAATTATGGATAGTCAAGCCCCATCCTTGCCTAAACAAACAAAATTCGGAATCTTCTACTGCTCTGCATGATATCTATATCTCTTTCTAGAATTCCAAACAAGTCTTCTCTGCTTTGGATTTTTTTACTAAGTCTTGTTGAGATTTCCATCTTCTTACTGTCTTCCCACCAGCCTTCCCATGAAGTATTGCATTCTTGAAGAATCTAAGTATGTTCTAACTCCAGTCTCATTCTCACCAAACCTCTTTCTTGCCCAAGGCTCCAACTCTTAGCCTTAAGACTCTCCATTCTCATAGGTAGTGGAAATTCCTTTTACATCATAGCTTGAGTTCTATCCACCTAAGTCTCAAAATAAAATCTTATGCTCAGACCTGCTCCAATTCAAACACATTTCTCCCTAGGATTCCCATTCTAGTGGGATCACTTCATAATTCTCCTGTGTTGGCTTTTCCTTCTTTTGAAATCCAATAGCTTCCCTTCTAAAATCTTGGTCTATTACTGAGCTGAAGCACAGCCTTTATTTTATTTCTAAGAGAGAATACATGGAGGGCAATTTATTTCTGAGAATTTGCAGATTTAAAAATGTCTCCACTTCAACACTGACACTTGACTATTAATTTATTTTCCTTTACATAAAATGGAAGTGCTTTGCCTTCCATACATTGGTAAAATTGTTCTAACATCTTCTATCTTAAAATGTTGCTACTGAAGAATCAATCCCATTTCCCACATCATTGTTTGTTTACTTGCTTGTTTCTCTGTGTGAGCTTCTGTAGTCTTTTCTTTATCTCTGACTGTAACAGGGGATACTAGTTTCTCCCCAATATCCAATGTCTTCCCTTCTTCCTTTAGGAATAGGAGCTCCAAGATTTAGCTGGCACATAACAGTCTAAACTGAAATCTACAATTTTCAGCTTCCTGTCTTGCTGGGGTGAGCATGTAACTAACTTTGGGTCAACTGGATGTGAGCAGAAATGAGTTTTAGCATCTGAAGGTCTTGAAAAGAAAGAAAGATGGGCTCATTCTCCCTTTCTCCCATTCCTGCTGGCTGTAACATGAATGTGTTGGCAGGAACTAAGACAGTCACTTTAGAACATGTGATATATAGAAATAGTGTGTATATAGTATGTACACACACTATATTAAATAATATATATAAATAGTATATATAGATGGTGCCAAAAAATGTTCACACTTTTAAAGAGATGTTATCTACATATTACTTCTAATTCACTGTAATCAGAAGTGTCTGGACATGGATGGTAACCCCTTTGAACACCTCTTATAACTGCAGAAGTCAAACGAGACTTATATTCATCTTTTTGTATCGCTATATAGTATTATACTTTTAATACAGTTTTTTCTTACTTAAAATGTTTATACATGCTTTTGGCACCTATATATATACTATGGTATATATATATATATATATTATGGTATATATATGGTATATATATATGGTATATATATATATGGTGTATATATATATATATATATATATATATATACCATAGTATTCCATGGTGTGTGTGTGTGTGTGTGTGTGTGTGGACACACATACACCATGGAATACTATGCAGAAATAAAAAAGAACTAAATAATGAATGCAGCTGGAGAGCATTATTCTAAGCAAATTAACACAGAAACTGGAAACGAATTACTGCATGTTCTCACTTAGAAGCGGAAACTAAACACTGGGTATGCACGGACACGAACATGAGAACAACAGACCCTGGGAACTACTAAAGGCAAAAGAGAGGGAAGGAGGCTAGGGTTGAAAAAGTGACTTTTTGGTACCATGCTCGCCATGTGGATGATGGGTTTAATAGAAGCCCAAACCGTACCATCATGCAATAGACCCATGTAACAAGCTTGCACATGTACCCCCTAAATATAAAATTAAAATAAAATAACAGCCATCTTAAACAAGGAGAGAAAGCCACATTTTTTTTTTTTGAGTTGGAGTCTCACTCTGTCGTCCAGGTTCGCAGTCACCACAACCTCAACCTGCTGGGCTCAGGCAATCCTTCCGCCTCAGCCTTCCAAGTAGCTGGAATTATAGGCATGTGCCACCACACTCAGTTAATTTTTTATTTATTGTAGAGATGAAGTCTCGCCAAGTTGTCCAGACTAGTCTCAAAACCGTGAGTTCAGGCAATCCTCTCACCTCGGCCCCCCAAGGTGGTGGGATTATAGGCATGAGCCACCACACCTAGCCGAACGTCACATTTTAAGAATGGCAGGACAAGTTATTGATGATGGCCATCCTGACTGGAGTTAGGTGGTATCTCAGTGTAGTATTAATTTGCATTTCTTTGGTGACTAGTGAGACTGAACATTTTTTCATGTATTTGTTGGCTGCTCCTATGTCTTCTTTTGAGAAGTAGCTATTCGTATCTTTTGCCCGCTTTGTAATGGGGCTATTTGCTTTTTTCTTTTTGGCACATTTGAGTTCCTTGTAGATCCTAGATGTTAGGCCTTTGCCAGACATACGGTTGGAAAATATTTTTTCCTAGTCTGTGAGTTTTCTTCCTGCTCTCTTGATTTCTCTGGCTTTGCAGAAGCTTGTCAGTTTGATGAGGTCCCACTTGTCTGTCTTATCTCTTATGGCATGGGCACCTTGGATTTTGATCAGGAATTGGCTGCCAGTTCCAATTTCCATAAGAGTGTCTTCTGCATTTTCTAAGGTTCTCATAGTTTGAGGTTTCTTTAATCCATTTAGAGTTGATTTGGTGTATGGAGATAGGTAGGGGTCTTGTTTTAATCTTCTGCATGTGGTCAGCCTGGAGAGGATATGGGGAAAAGGGAACACTTCTCCACTGTTGGTGGGAGTGTAAACTAGTATAGCCTCTGTGGAAAACAATGTGGCAATTCCTAAAAGATCTAAAAACCGACCTTCCACACGACCCCGCCATCCTCCTACCGGGAATATACCCAGAGGAACTCAAATCACTCTATAAAAAAGATACCTACACACGTATGTTTATTGCAGCATTGTTCACAATAGCAAGAACATGGAACCAACCATGCTGCCCATCAAAAGATGACTGAATAAAAAATGTGGTATATATACACAATGGATTATTATGCAGCCATCAAGAAGGACAAAATTATGAACTTCGCAGCAACTTGAATGGACTTAGAATCTCTAATACTGAGGGATCTATCACAGAAACAAAGAACTGAGTATCATATGTTATCGTTCATAAGCGGACCTTTAAACAACTATCGCAATACTATGAGAAAGGGATTGGCAGTGGTGGGAAACTGGGGGGTGGGGGAAGGGTTGGCAGTTGAAGGAAACTGCCAGGGGAGAGGGCACACCTCATCATACCTGCATAATGAACATCTGTATACCTATCCCTGAATTGTACTCCACATCTTTAAAATAAAAAATTTTAAAAAGAAAAAAAAAAAGAATGGATGACAAGAGTAAAGGAGCTTAGGTTCTCAATACCATGACAACATAATATGTGAGAGAGATGGTACGTGAGAGAGAAATAAACATTCATCTTGTTTCTGCCACTGTTGTTTTGGCCTTTGTAACAGAAGGCAAAGCTGTATCCTAAATAATTTTCTTATCCCCATAAACTTATTTATGGTCATTATTGTGGGCACTTGGTAGCCCCTTTTAACATGGAGCCATGCCTTTAAAAATAGTGAAAACTGGCTGGGAATGGTGATTCACGCCTGTAATCCCAGCACTTTGAGAGACTGAGGCAGAAGATTGCCTGTGCCCAGGAGTTCAAGACCAACTTGGCAATATAGCAAGAGCTCATCTCTACAAAAAAAAAATCAAGAAATTAGCCAGGCATCAATCAAGAAATTAGCACAAATAATTAAGAAATTAGCACACCCCTGTAGTCCCAGCTACTCAGGATTGTGAGGTGGGAGGATCACCTGACTCCAGGAGGTCGAGGCTGCTGTGAGCCAAGGTCATGATCATGCCACTGAATTTCAGCCTGGGAGACAGAATGAGACTCCGACTCAAAAAAAAAAAATAGTGAAGCTGTCTTTATATAATTTTAAAAATAATTCCCTCCTATTTTCTGTTTTCTCTTTGCTCTTTTAATCTTTCAGCTTTTTTTAAAACTTCCTCTCTTCCATTGTCCATCTCTGTCTTCTTGTTCCTGATTCCAGAGAGATGTCCTCAACTTTCTATAGCCTATTGAACTTTGTTTGAATTGTTGTGTCTCAAAAACCAGAAAGAGAGACAGAGAGCCGAATGTCGTCCGTTTCAATACACAGATGTCAATCCTGTCAGTCACCCTCTTTTCAGCACTAACCCTGACCGTACCCTTAGTGCCATCTGGTGTACCTGAAATCAGACATGTTCTGGTTCAATTTCTAAAGAAGTTGAACTTCTAGTCCTGAGAAGAGCCTGTGGGTTGGCCCAGTTGGGGGAACGAGGGGGTGGGACTGTATGAATCAGCCGTCCAGCTGGGCCCCAGGAAGGTGTCCCAGGGAGCTCAACTACCCACATGCAGATCCTCGGGTTTATTCCCATGCCTCTTTGATGCCTCCCAAGGTGGCGGGTGCCTCTCTCCTGGAGTTTTATAGTGCAAATTTAACCCCTTTTCTTCGTTATCTTCTTCTGCAGGTGCTTAATATATACTTGTCTCATTTTGTCCAAGTTACACTCAGTTCTCATTCTCGATGTTCCCCCAACTCTTTGTTTTCTGTTGCCTCCTGTCCTATTATTTTTTTCTCATGTGCTTTTTTTAAAGTGTTCTTCCTTTTGCTGAGCATTTGAAACTTTGAGAAATATGTATTTTAATCATTTTAATCCTCTAAATGACCTTGTGCACATTTATCTTTCTGCAAAATATGTTGTTCCTGTGTTATCCTAATGTATTTCAAGTGGTAAATTCCCCAATGTGTGATGATAATTTCTTCCTAGCATCAAATAAAGTCCTTATATCTAGGATCAAAATAAAATTAAAACAAATATAAATAGATTTTTTTTTAATTTTAGCAAACCTCTTTAGAAAGTTCAAATGCTATTTATAGTATAACCTTTAAATGTTTATTTTAAAAGAAAACTGATTTTTGTTTCTCCAAGAGTAACCAATCTTACATGCATGACTTTGCAAATTTACTTATAAGTGAAGATAACGATTGACAAAGAGAGATCCAGAACAAGAAATTTCCCTCGAAAACTTCTTGTTAAATGAGCACTGCTCTTCCAGATCAAGCCCCTGGAGTAGTGGAGGAAAATCATCGATGGCTACTGTTTTAAAAGATCTCTAAGTCCAGTGCAACTCCAGAAGAAGATATGTCTGATCTTCCAGTAAACTGTCCTGAACTTCAAGATACTACTCGGTCTGAGAAGTTGGTAGGAAGGTGTCTGCCTCTCTGGAGTGTCTGTTGTGGCTTAATCTTTGCTGAGTTTCACAACAGGGAGTTTGCGTTCTCTGGTCATCAGAAATTAGTCCCAGAAATTGACATCCTGAGTTTAATGGTAGCACGGTGTTAGAAAGCCACAGTATTTCATTTCTTTGATGCTTAAGTACTACTATAAGTTGCACCATAGCACTAAAAGCTTCTACCACATTTTGCCTATTGCCATAATTCAGAAAATCCACTCTCAGGACTTTTCTTGAAGTTTTTGTTTTTGCTGTTTTGTGAATCCCTTTTAGGACGACATACATTTTATTTCCACTTGCTCACTCATTGAGTATCATTGCACCTATCATTCTTCTCTTTATTATGCAATTATGTAAATTTTAGTTATAATTATCTTCTACCTCATTGCGGTTGACACACCCCGCTGGTATCTGTTAGCGTGCAGAGCTACTCTGTCTGCCTGTCCTGACCCTCTTCAGTTTAGAAATCATAACTTTCTCTGCTTCTTTGCTCTTTTTTTTTTGGAACTGGAGTCTCACTCTGTCGCCCAAACTAGAGTACAGTGGCAAGCACCTGGCCACCGCAGCCTCGACCTGCTGGGCTCCGGCGATCCTTCCGCCTCAGCCTTCCAAGTAGCTGGAATTACAGGTGCTCGCCACCACACCTGGATAATATTTGATTTATTGTAGAGACCAGGTCTCGCCAAATTGCCCAGGCTGGTCTCAAACTCATAGGCTTAGGCAATCCACTCGCCTTGGCCTCCCAAAGTGCGGGAATGACAGGCTGCGCCACCGAGCCCAGCCTGCTCCTTGGCTCTTACTCTCCTTTCTCAAACTGACTTTTCACTCCCTTGGAGCTCAGTCAGTTCTTCATTCCAGTTGGAAAAAATGTCAGGAGTAGTACTCAAGTACTTGGTTTAACTCTCTGCTCCCAAGAAAGAGAGTTCTTTCCTCTCAACTCGGTGACAGAAAATAGAATATTGAACCCGTTCCAAGGCAGGAATGACAGGAAGTAGGCCCAGTGCTGCCAATTCAGGAACTTTTTTAAGCAACATACAGACTCCAGGATCTACCATAAACCTAAAAATTATTTATGGTCTACTCAGCTTGCCCTGATAAATGTCAATGCCCTAGACTGAATCTTCCTTAAAATAGCTCTAGATGACAGACACACACTATTGCATGTCTGCAAACCCCAGGGCATGTTAGACACCAAATATACAAGTCAAACATGACACGTTCTCAGGTTGGTCAATGAAACTAATAATCCCAACAGGGAAGAGGGTAAAAATAGCAGACAAAGGGATTAAGCACAAAGGAAGATAGATTTTTTTTTTTTTTACTTGGGCTCATTAAAATGTTATGCCACTACCCATGTTATCGAATTATGACTAGGTTGTCAGATACAGCAAGGTGCTTTGTAAACTCCCAGACTCTGAACTCAGATGTTACTCCTCAGACTTAACACTAACTGTCTGTGTGACATTAAGCAAGTGACTTAACTTCTGTAGGTAGCAAGCTCTTCATCTGCAAAAGTCTAGTAAGAGTACCAGCTTGAAGCTGATTTTGAGAATTCATGAAAAAAATATGCATAAATAGCAATATGCAAGTCAGAAGACTTGATGGAACATAAGCACTCAATATTTATAGATGTTGACATCATAAACATAACATCGTTATTTTCGCTTCTGATTTTTTTTGGAGGTTGCCAAAAAGTATCCTAAGTATCAATGGGAAAAAAAAATTGAGTCACCAAAGACAGAACTTATAAGAAAGAATGCTATATTCTGACTCTGGTCTGTGATCTTATTTGTAGCACTACAACCATTTTTGATCTTTAAAACATTGTATAATAATCGTGGAGATATTGGGCAGAAGTCAAATATGTGTGAGTTTAAGTAAAATAAATTTTTAAAAAGAATATGGCAGCTTTTATAGGAGTTAGGGCTACAAATTATATCACTTACCTAAATTAAGCTTCTCAATCTTTCCCCTAGCCCTCACCTCAGCATTGGTAAATGTGTATAACTTGACAATACTTTTATTTTCGGAGGTAAATGTTAGTCACAACATCACGATCCCTATGGAGTTATTCATTATTCACTGATTATCCTAAATCCTATTTTTTTTTTTGAGTTGGAGTCTCACTCAGTCGCCCAGACTGGAGTGCAGTGGCCGCTCCCGGCCTCCGCAGCCTCGACCTGCTGGGCTCCGGCGATCCTTCCGCCTCAGCCTTCCAAGTAGCCGGAATTACAGGCGCGCGCTACCACGCCCGGCTGATTTTTTGATTTATTGTAGAGATGAGGTCTCGCTGCCCAGCCGGGTCTCGAACCC
>NW_007246463.1:1842192-1982783 GCF_000164805.1 Carlito syrichta
CTCACCTCAGCCTCCCAAAGGCGCGGGATTACAGGCTGAGCCACCGAGCCCGGCCTAAATCCTATTTTTAAAGTGTCAAACTTTTAATTGACAAGGGTTTCTGATGTTCCGGATATTTATTTTTGTATCCTATAGATTTCATATTAGTAAATATATAATTCAAATGTCAATTTCAGAAAATTTAATGAGTCTGGCTAATATGTTTCAGGCTTCTTTAGGACTGAGGAAGTATTTTTTAATCCTTCATATGTATAAAAATATCCTAGCATGTTTATTAAAAATATACATTCTGGGCCCTGATACCAGATATTTTGATTCAGTATGTCTGGGAAGAAGCCCAGGAAGCTGCATTTTAACAGATGTTCCGGTGACATCTAGGTGGATCTCAAATCTCAGTTGGAGAAGCATTGGACCAAAGTAGTAATTAATAATACTCCTTTCCATTTGATAGATAATTTTCAATAAAGTGATAAAAATGATTGCTGTCTTAAAATCCCACATTTTGCTGGGTGTGGTTGCTCAAGCCTGTAATCCCAGCACTTTGGGAGGCCAAGGTGAGAGGATTGCCTGAGCCCAGGGCTCAGAGCAGCCTGGACAACTTGTGAGACCTCATCTCTACAGTTAATCAAAAAATTAACCAGGCAGGGTGGTGCATGCCTGTGGCTCCAGCTACTTGGAAGGCTGAAGTGGAAGGATCCCCTGAACCCAGCAGGTTGAGGCTGTGGTGACCGTGAGTGTGTCACTGCATTCCAGTCTGGGTGACAGTGAGACTGACTCAAAAAAAAAAAAATTCCCACATTTTTCTCTCCATATACATCTTTTATAGCTGAGAAAATTGTGCACACAAGCACACATACAAATACGCTTTTCAAGTTTTCTCCATTGTAATAGCAGTTTTGCTGAATCTTATCTCTAATATTTCAGAAAAACCAATTTTAACAAAATAAAATACAAAAACACTGAAGCTAGAGCTCAGGTAAATCAAGGAGTTTTGTTTTGTTTTACATTACAAGAGTATTTATTTTTCAAAAGGATGTACTTGTAGTTCTTTGACTTGTGGGTTCTCAGACATTTAAGTGTGTATTCACTTAACACTACTTTCTATAGAGTCTGTTGGAATAGACAATTCATATTAGCGTGGCAAAGATATAACTAATTAAATATCAAAAATGAAAATAAAGTAGCTCTAAAAATACAATGTAAATTCAATATAAATATATTCATTTATTTGTATTAGCTATCACTTAATAAGCGCTCACTACATGCCAATAAATCGCGTTTCAATTTATTTTAAAAATACACCTATTGTATAATGCAAAACATAACTGCATGAAATAACAGAATAACATTCACAGGCTTTCAGGGGGTGTGTTTAAAGCATGTCTATGTAGAGAAAAGGGAACACTTGTACCCTGCTGGTAGAAATGTAAATTAGCACTTGATGTAAAACTTCCAGGAAATCTCCTTAAAGGGATGTGGTGACCTCTTCTCCCCTCCCTCAGTCCTCCTTCCTGCTGGGTGGAATGTGAACACGATGACTGAACCCTGAGCACTCACCCTACTTTGGACCATACCATGTTGAGGACAAACGGAAAATTGGAAGGATCCTGGGTCCTACTGACTTCCTGGATGGCCTGCCTTTGAACTTTTTACATGAGAGAATAAAACCTTCTTGTTAAAAAAAAAATGTAAATTACTACAATCACTACAGAAAACTGTATGGAAGGTCCTCAAAAACCTAAAAACAGAGTTACCATATGATCCAGCAATCCCAACTCTGAGTATTTACCCCAAAATTTGAAATCAGTATATTGAGATATCTACACTCTCACGTTCATTGCTGTATTATTCACTATAGCTAAGTTATTGAATAAACTTAAGTGCCCATCAACAGATGATAGGATGAAGAAAATGTGGTATATATACACAATGGAATACTACTCGGCCCTAAAAAAGAAAGGAATTCTGTCATTTGTGACAACCTGGATGTAACTGGAGAACATTATACTGAGTAAAATAAGCCAGGCACAGAAAGAAAAATACCAAATGTTCTCACTACATGTAGAATCTAAAACATCTGAACTCATAGAACTCATAGAGCAGAGGGGTTGGAGAGAGGATAGTCAAAGGGTACAAAGCTTTCATTAGACAGAAGGAATGAACTGGGTTTTTTTGAGATCTATCACACAGCAGAGTGAATATAATTAATAATTGTGTATTGTCCATTTTAGAATCACTAAGAGGGTACCTTTCATATGTTCTCACTACAAAAGAATAAGTATTTGAGATGATAGATATGTTCATTCGCTCAATTTAATTATTCCACATTGTACACATAGATCACATCACTTTGTACCCCTAAATATATACAACTATAATTTTCCATGTGAAATAAAAGATAAATTAAATAAGTGTATGTCTGATCTCCAAGAGCAAATCTTTGAACACAAAAAAGCAACAGTACTGAATTAAAATGATCACCAAAAATCATCACAGAAACCTTTACAAAATCTCCCCAACCATTTTTTCTAACCTTTCATATCCTTATTTTTAACTTCCAAAGCATGTAGGCCTTATCATTAGTTCATCTCACTTGTTTTGAACCTGAATATATTCAGTTTAATAAGTCCGTGTAAAGAGACAAATTATAAGTCATTGACATTTCCAATATTCCTCACAGGCACTCAAACAAATAGGAGTCATCTTTGAAACAAAATTAACATTTCTTAAAAAAACAGTACTGAGACAGCTGGGAAGGAAGAATTTTTGAAATCACTTTTTTTCAGTGTCTATATAGACAGCGAATTATTGTATATATGAGGTTTGATAATTAAGTCGGCGAATACATCCCAGAAAAAGTGCTGCATACCTCATTGTTGAATATCACTATGGTCACCTTCAAAGTACTCCCCTTGGGAACCTATACACCAATGCCAGTTCCTAGTCCACCCATCAAAGCAATTTTAGAACCCTTTCTCTGAAATGGTCATCAGAGCCGTCGTCATTGTACCCTTGATGTCTTGAATGTCGTCAAATGTCTTCCTGTTGATATTTCCTTTATTTTCAGGTAAAGAAAAGAGTCACTGGGGCCCAGATCAGGTGAATAGGGAGGGTGTTCCAATACAGTTATTTGTACAGTGCTGTCAATGTAAGGGGCACAGTGGCAAGTTCGTGAACTTAATGGTCAGCCCTCAACAAATAACGATGACCACTCTGATGACCATTCCCAAAAAAGAGTTCCAAAATTGCTTTGACAGGCAGACTAGGCTCTGGCATTGTTGCATAGCTTCCCAAGGGGAGGACTCTGAATGTAATCATAGTGATATACAGCAACGAGGTATGCAGCACTTTTTCTAGGATGGTTCGCGAACCTAATTGCCAGACCTCGTATGACTTTGGACAAGTCAAACCTCTATACACTGCAATTTCGTCATGTGCTTTATGTGTGAAACATGAATAAGAATATTTTATTGCAGGATCAGTGTGTAAAGATTCACTAAGGTAATGTATGTAAAACAGTAAATATGGAATCTGGCAAGAATCAGTGATCAATAAATAGAAAAACTGAATTATAAGATAATGAAGATGATGTTACTGCACCTCTAATTGTTTCATATGTGTGTATTTTATCTCTTCTAGCCTGTAAATTATTTGACAGTAGGAATGGTCTCATTTTTTTATTGCCAGCAATCTGGTGCAGTATTAGATAAATAATATCTACTTTACAGATATGCATTTAGTTGAATTGGAAATAACAGTATCAATTGCCAGAAGTGTATTTTTTTTCTCTTATGAAGCGTATAAGCAATATCTTACCTAAAACACAACCTGAAATATCTCAAGCGCTGGAACAAATGTCTCCTGAAGACAGCTATGATAATAGTGACGATGATAATAATAATAGCAAATTGCGTTTTGGTGCCTTCTGTGAGCCAAATGCTGTTAAAAGCACTTTACATGCATTAACGTGTGTAATCCTTTCAACAAGTCATACAAGAAAGGTCCCATTATTATTCTTGTTTAATGAATCAGGGAACTGGGGATGAGTGAGGCTAAGTGACTTCCCAAGGTCACACAGCTAGTAGGTGGCAGAGGCAGGATTTGAAACCAAGAATACCAGCTGCAATGTCTTTCCCCTTAACACTATTCTATAGCTACGGTAGATTAAGGGGAAAAGGAGGAAGATTTTGAGTCTAAGATACAGAAAAAGAGCAGATTTAAATCTAACGAACTGGGTCAGCGAGCCTCATACTCAAAGGCTTATTTTTTAAAATCTCAGGATAGCAAAATGATTGCAAAAGTATCCACTTCCTTCCCAAAGAACAAATCAATGCAGAAAAGCACCTTAATTAATATTAACCATACAGTTCAGGCAAAAAGACAAACGCATATCACCATGGAAGATATCACTGGGCTGCATTTGAACCACTTGAAAATCAGGGATGCCAAATTTAACAGCAAGCCCTAAACTTAGTGGGCTTTGAGCTCCACTAACATGCACATTGTAGTTGGGAGGCAGGGGCTCTTAGTTTATTATTGATTGCTATTGTTTTATCTTGATTTTCCTACAGTTTTGATAGAAACAGGGCTAGAATTTCTCTCACATAGCCATCTCTACTTCCAAGTTTGTGAAATCGCCAGTTTGGAAAGGGAATGCCAACTGCTTACTTAATGGTGATCTTTGTGTTATTTTAGCAACCTTTTTGTGTAAATGGTTAGATGGTTAAATATTTTAAGGTTTGCGGATGGTCTCTGTCACAACTTCTCAACTCTGCCTGTGTTATGTGAGTGCAAACATCGACAATACATATGTTCAAGACTGTGGCTACATTACAATAAAACTTTATTAACAGACTTTGACAGTGAGGCAAATTTGGACCCTTGGGTGTGGTTTGCCAACCAGGGGTTTAGAGTAATACCCATAATTTTACAAGCCAAATTATTATTGAATTTTTGCCACTTGCCTACCATTTTAACCCCACATAAATTATCTTATTCAATTCAATTATCCCAGAAGCCCTTACATATGAAAAAAGGCTCGGGCAAATTAAGTGGACCAAGATTAAACACCTAGTAAGTTACAGAGAAGTTACAAAGAAAAGAAATCCACCCAAGTCATGTGTTTACAAACTCTTTGCTGTCTCCTCTGCATCTTACTCAACCTGGTACACAAGGCCAGGGCTCTTTAACAATAAGAAGATTCCAACATTTTTCATTTAATGGAATTGACACTAGACAATGTCCAATAACAGTAAAAATAACAGTAAAATGAAAGCTCACACTGACCAATTTATTTTGAGAATACAGAACACTGAACTGGTCTTCAACTGACATGTTTTTACAAGAATGAAAAGAAAAGCTGAAGCGTGCATGCTGGCATGAAATTTCAAGACCATAAGGCTATAATGAATGGCTAGGTTGGGATCAAAGTTCTTTTTTCATCAGTTTTATGCTTAATCTGTGTCGTGTCATTATGAAATTAAATTTGAGCTAGTGTGTTGATATGACAATTCTCTTGTGACATTCTGACTTCTTAAGCTGCAGTGTTGCATATTATCAACCTCAAGACTATGATATTTGTTTTACTTTGTTTTAGTAAGTTATATTCATTCATTATCTATTTGGTAGATGATATTAAATTTAATTTACTTATAGACAACTGATTTCACTGACCTTTTTAAATAAACTAACCTGGAATTGAAAAAAATGTCTTTTTTATCCTTGTAGAGTTGTACAAATGAAAATAATAATTATTATGGAATCTTTCTAAAACAATATAAAACCCTACCATTTTCTCCTGCTCTTTTTATTTACTTTTCTTATTCTAATACTTGCTGCTGAATTTTATTGAGAATATCCAATGTTGGTGACCTCTGAAGGACATCTGCCTTGAAAATCTGGACTAACAATGTGTTTTACAAATATTTTTACAAATTTTTTTGCTTTTTTTTTTTTGCAAATTTTTGCAAATGGTGAGCAATACGCAACAATATCCGGAAAACTTTACCAAGATGCCTGTCTGCAGAAACGATACTTTCTCCCCAGGGAGTGGGGTTTGGTTTAGTTTTGGTGTTTTTGTTATTTTTTTAATCTGAAAACATTGCAAAGAGAAATGTCTCAGTTTTCTACCCAATAGTAATTAGAAATCATTACTTGAGTTTTCTAGTTGGAGCATTACACAAGTTTCAGAATTCTAAATTAACCATGCTTTTCTTTTTCTTCAAACAAAACTATCGACAAGTGTTCTATCAACTTGTTTTTTTTAAACTCATAATAGCACAGAAACAAAGAATAGAGTACCATATGTTCTCACTCATAAGCAGATCTTGAACAATTATCATAATACTATAAGAAAGGGATTGGCAGTAGGAGGAAACTGCCAGGGGGGGGGGTGGGATTGGCAGTTGAGGGAAACTGCTAGGGGAGGAAGGGGCACACCTCATCAAAAGAGTGCCTGCATAATGAATATTTGTCTGACCCTGAATTGTACCCCACATCCTTAAAATAAAACAAAAGAAACAAACAGCAACAAAAAAAAAATCTCATAATAGGTTACTAAGCAGGAAAAGGGAACTAAAGGGTCTCTTTTAATGAATACAGCACTGTTACTCAGGGTGGCCATCATTAAGGAAGGATAGAAATGTAACAGTCTTTCCATCCAGTGACTTCCCATCTCAATCAGGGAGCAAAGCCAATGTCCTTCAAATGGCCAGCAAGAGGCCCCCATCAGACCCCCGGCTGTCTCTGCCATGGTCTGCTTCTACTCTTTCCCCAGCTCATAGCATGGCCACCTCCTTGCTGGTCCCTGAAATGCCAGGCCTGAACCTTTTCCAGGGCCTTTTGCACTTCCTCTTCTCTCTGCCTGGAACACTCTTCTCCCGAGCACTACATGATTGACTTCTCACTTTCCCTAGGGTTTTACTCAAATGCCATCTTGGATGAAGCCTTGCCTGAGCACCCAATTTAAGACTAAAATCCCTTTCTCTCCACCCCCCAAGCGCTCTGTCCCTGCTTTCTTTGCCTGATTTGTTTTAATGTTTTTTGTGATATCTTCTCTCCTTTGGAATATAAGCCCAAAGAGAGAGAAGATATTTATGGATTCTCCTCTCCACTGGCTCTCCAGTGCTTAGAGCAGTGTACTTGGCACAGAGCAGGTACCTAATAAATATTTTAAAAATAAATTAATAAATACCTTCTAGTAAAAATGTGGAGTTCTGGGAGCAAATATATGTATATATACAAAGGACAAAAGTGTTCACGAATTTCTGATGACTAATTCTCAAAGAGCTTTACATCCGTTTCAAGGTTCATGTCATGTAAAGCCACCATGGTTTTCCAGGAACTCCCTCTCTGTGCCACTCTAAGATACAAAACACAAAGCTGAATAGGCCACTTCATCGATTGAGTACAGCGAGTGCTATGTTCTACTCTGACATCTACCATTATGGGAGTTACTCGTCAATACGGCTACTGGCTCACTTTTATCTGAATGTGGAAGGGTGACATTGAAAATGATAGGTCCCTTTGTATATCTAGCCTCCTCCCTCGCCAAAAAGCAATCAAAGGATAAGCACTGACGGGTCTGAAAACCATCACCATGGTAAATGTTCAAACGACAAGGAGGAATGCCAGGAGGTTTCAGATTTCTTGCATCACGCCTATTTTTTGCACAGGGGGGGGAAAAGGTTTCATAATCCAAATCCACTCCTTTTCAGATGCCTGCTGCCTGTGTAAATACTGCTTAGATAAATGACTCCTTGTCCAATGTATTTGTTTCCCCTACAGTTGTTAAGAGTTCTCAGAGCAGTTGGTGCCTCAGTCAGCATGAGAGGCCCTTCCTGCGTTCACCAGAGTCCTCACACCCTACTTTTGTCTCCGATCCAGATGGCCTTCATTATAGGGAGAAATTTTACCGACAGGTGCTTCTCGTGCCTGGAAATGCCATCCTGAAATTCAAGGAAGAGATAATCTTGTGTATGTGTTAGTGGTGGTGGGGGGGGTTTAATTGTATGTGTGGTTTGAGAAGCCTACACTCGGCTCAAATATTTCTTGACACTCAACTGTTTGCTCCTCACTCTTGGGGGAAAGAAAAAAATATCCAAATAGCAGGAAATTGCCATCTTGTCGTCTTCATTTTACTCCTGTTGATCTAGACGCCATTTGGGGAAAAACTCCTTCCCAAGTCCATACAAGTCAACTCTTCCGACAACAGAGTTGAAATGGGGAAAAAAAAAAAATCCATTACTCTGGAAGGTCCTGAATATCCTTTAACCAAGTACATTCCTTCATTGATGGCTTTTAAGTTAGTAAGCAAACTCAAAATCTCCCTTTCTCAAGTTGTTCTCAAATTAGGATTTTCATAGTTTCACGGGCTGCGGTTTGTTGGTCACACTCTAAATCTGACCCCGAATTCCATCACTGAACAACTAACTCTGCTTCACCACGTGTGAAACAAGCATTTGACCGTGGAACAAACACACCAACACTCAGCTCATTGATCTTAGGAGAAATTACAGAGGACGGTGGGGGAATTCACTCCCGATAGAGGAATGACTTGAAGGCCTTGAACGATGCAAAGTCCTTTCTGGAGCACACATTACCGATAATCAGGGTGCGTTGCTATGGTTCAGTAGAAGCCGGCACTGAACTTCACAGAACTCTTTCAACCTTTTCTCGCTCGCTGTGTAAATGTGAAAGTCACAATAAATCTTGTTGACAATTACTTCCACGTCTACTGGCAGGAAGTCAGCGGTCGTTTGAAGAGTATTGTGAGCAAAATGTGTGGCGGAGCCAACACCCATTAACTATCTCCCTGGTTTCTCCTGTGACTTCTAGAATGTGTTATTTTTCCCCAGTGAGCAGCCCTCCCAAATGTTGAATTAGTAATATTAACACCAAATACCACTCATCTGTCAGCTAAGCGATGTTTTTCCGTAGCGCTTGCAGTGGGGCCCAATGACCCCTTGGCGACACGGCTCAGTGAAGATGAAAATCTGAAGGTGTTTTATTTCTATAATTTTGCCAGGCTTTATGAAAACCCATTAAAACAGTCACGGAGGTGACTTAGTGACAGCTCATGATACTCGCCCAGCCTGCAAATAGGATCCTGACATTTCAACCAAAGCCACCAATAACAGTGGCGTTTGGGTTGCGTGACAACTGTTTTTGAATTTCACAGATTAAGTTTTAATTTATTCAGTCACTTTTATACCTGGGGTATATAAAAATATCTATACACATTTTAAGCGATGTTATCTATGTATTATTTTTAGCTCACTGTAATCAGAAGTGGCTGGATGCTGCTGGTAACCACTTTGAGCACTTCTCGTATTTTGTTTGTTTTGAGTCAGTCTCATTCTGTCACCCAGGCTGGAGTGCATTCGCATGCTCATGACCACCGCAGCCTCTACCTACAGGGCTCATGCAATCCTTCCACCTCAGCCTTTCAAGTAGCTGGAACTACAGGCCCATGGCCACCATGCCCAGCTAATATTTTAATTTTTATTGTAGAGACGAGGTCTCACCCAGTTGCCCAGGCTGGTCTCGAAGCCCTTGGCTCAGGCAATCCTCTCGCCTCGGCCTCCCAAAGTGCCGGGATTACAGGCATGAGCCACTGCGCCCTGCTACTTTGAGCACCACTTATAATTGCAGAAGTCAAACATGACTTGTATTCTTCTACAATTTTAATATAGCTTTTTCCTTTCTTAAAATGTGTACACATTTTGTTGACACCCTCTGTATATGCATACCCCGTATTCGATCTTAATTGAGAAATACGCTGTTTGTCTCTTTCAAACCCTCTCAGAGTTTTACGGAGAATTAGGGGTAGAGAGCCGAGCGGGCTTGGGAAGGGGGAAGGTGTCTAGAAAACCCACAACTGTTTCTATCTGACACCACTGCCTAGCACAGAAGGCCAAGGCAGGATTCGTGTTCCCAGCTGCGGTGTCAGCTGCTGTGCAGAAGGGGGTGGAATGTCTAGTTGCTTGCTTGTTTCTAAAAGCACAGATGCCACTAAAGTTTAAATCCAGAGAGGGGTTTGGCATCCATTTGGAGGCCTGAATGTTTCCATCAAACACTGTGTTTGAACATCATTTCATCCCAAGACCCCACCTTAGGAAATAACTCAATCCCACCGAGCTTTGAAAGCAAAAGTTGTACAAATCCTACGGTACCCACACCTGCCAGCCAAAAGAGCACACTTACCAGCCAAAAAAAAGGGGGAGATATATCAAGGGGAAGGAAGAGGATTCAGCCCTGTAGACGCCATGTATTTCTCATTTTCTCATGTTCTTTCTCAAACGGTCTGCCGGGGACAAGATAGTGTGTGGAGGGGGAAGTTCATTGCCAGTTATTGTCCCCACCAGAACACTTTCCAAAGTGCTAGTGGGTGTTTACTAACATGTACCATAATGATGGGTGCAACCCAGACTACCCAGGACAAACTGGAGCTCAGAAGTCCCCTACTCAGTGAGGACTCCAGATCTCAGTGACAGAAAACAAACTTGTGTGAGGTTGGGAGTGGGAAGGAAGCAGAATGCTTTGTTCTTTGGCGGAGGATTGAGAATAAGAAAAGAGTGTTTCAAACTTCTTCAACCTCAAGCACTCATTCTCATCCAGAGCTTAGCACATTCCTGGTCTGGGAACAGCATGCAATCTGTATTTGTTCAGTTCACATGTTTGCTGACTTTGAACGTACAAAATCACGACTCTACCTGCTGTTTGGCCTCTGGAGGTCTGTTTCCTAGCCTTGGAGTTCAGCAAATCGGCAGCTTTGTGAACAGATTGTGATCTGTAGATTTGAGAAGAAGGAATCCAATTTGTAGACGTGGAAAGTGGGAATAAAGAAAGGTGCAGCAAATACAGGTTTTAGGGTCAACATTCCACTCCCTTGCTCTCTAAGTGATTTTAACGAGTGACTAAAGCTCTGTGAGTTTTAATTTCCACTTCTTTAAACTGGTAATAATAGAGTAGCCTCACAGAGTTCTTAGAAATGTTAAATGAGATAAATAAGAGGGGGAACCCCCAAAAATGAAATTATCTTTTGGAAGGCAGGCCCCTTGTAGTACACTTGGAATTTGTTTCTCTGGATCAAAGGGTCAACCAAAGTTTTTATCTAGAAGTTTTGAGAAGTTTGCGTCACAATTTTCAGAAGAAGCATCCCAAGTTGTGGCAAATAGGTGACTGGTTCTTCCACCATGACAATACACCTACCCACACCGCACTGAGTGTTCAACAGTTTTTGACCCAACACAGCATTACCCCCATGTCCTCTCCTCCTTATTCATCCAATCTTACCCCAAGCGACAATTTTTTGTTGTTGTTGTTTCCCCAAATGAAAAAAGTTCCCAGTGTGGAAGAGGCAAAATGAAAAAGACAGAAGCATTGAAAGGCATCCAAGTTGACAAGTTCAAAAACTGGCTTGAGCAGCGTAAAAAGCATCTTGGTAGGTGTGTTGCATCAAACGGAGAGTGATTTGGAGGTGGCTGAAGTTTAAACACCTAAGAATAAATACATAATTTTTTTAATAAACAAATTCTGGACTTTGGGGGTCCCTCCTCATATATATGTATTTAATTGTTTAGCCCGGGAGCTGGCACTTCAAAATCAGTTGGTAAATAATAAGGGCTACTAAGGAGATTATTGCCATTGTTTATGGGAAGACAACTGGCCTGAAATCTGTGCTTGGTAGCCCTGGGTTTCTGTTGTCTGGCATTGGTAGTCTCTTTGTCATCCTGTAGTTTATTGTACAGAAACTGTAGTTTTAAAAGAGAGGGTGATAGTTTACAGGTAACAAAGGACTGCCTCGTTAAAGAACTACTTGTACTCTGCCTGTTTTTACTGCTCTGTAGTGGGTTAACTGATCAACATTAAAGACAAGTCCTTTGCTTAAAACCTTCTTTGCAGGCTCTGATCGATGCAGCCGCTTTCCCTGGATATTTCTGCTCCAAAATGAATGCAGATATGTATATTTTTTCCCTGCTGGCATCTTTTCATGTATATTTCTTTGTGTCATTGTTTAAGAAGTGCCCTAAGAGAGTTTTAGATGTTCCATCAGCTGGGTACGGAGCAGGGATGGGAAGACTTTGTAGGGGTTCTCCATACAGAAGGGGGACAGAGGGAGCTCACTGTGAAAAATCGAATACAATTTTGCATGGTGTGAGGTTTCAACTGGCCACTCGTTCTTTCCCAGATGCTAGAAGGCCCGAGAGCCAATAGATCTTCCAGCTGACAGTTCTTCGCACCTTGTAATGCCCTCAGCAAAACTGTTTATCAGTGGTGACGACATCTACAGACAGTTTGCTCATTGTTCTCCCACCTCCTCTTAAAAAAGTGATCCATCCAAACATAAACTTGAAAGAGTAGTTCTTTCTTGCATGAGTCAAGCCCCAGTGACGAAAATTTAAACAGCAAGGGAAAGAAAGTATGTTTGGACCCTGAGATAGCTATCCCCAGACCTGAAGGTGAATGGCTCACTTTTCCATGAGAGTAAACAATCTACTCCTCTTCTTTCACATTCCATCAGTAAAATGCAAGCATAACATCTGTTTATACGCTTTCTGTTAAGTAATCTTCTTAAAAGGGCAGAGATACAAATTTATGGGACAAATCTGTCAAATAGAATAGCTGAAGCAGAGTCCTTTTCCTTAGCCAGCCTCAAACCAAATCTTTAATTTTCCAGCATCTTATGATCCTGGACAACTTTGAGAGCGAGTTTCTCAAGGAAAGAATACCACAGAAACCCCCAAAGGGATGATAGATAGATGCCTCTCACATTGAAGTCTGAAGATGAGCTTACAAAAGGAAGCAATTCATACGCTTGTGTGTCAAATCCATGACAGAATAAACTATGGGAACAACTGAACTCTGAAAGGCATCTCAGCACACTCAGACCTAAGACAGGGCTAGTCTGACAGGGCCTTGTGATAGAGAGTGGGGAGATATTTAAGAGGGTCCTGAGTCTAGCCTCAGTTCTGATAATGGGCTATGTATTCAACTGATAATACTCATTCAGCTATCTGGACTAATTAGATATAATTCTTATATGCATGGATATTGAGCAAGATTCCAAATCTACTATCATCTTTGTGTTCAAATAATTCCTCACAAGAAGTAAATGTTTGTGAACAATGTTGGCAATATATCGAAATGGGAGAGGTATCATATTTTACCAAAAATATTAACTAACTCTTTTCTTCACATAACTAGCATACATCTTTTTGCCAGTCACTAAGCTAGAACATTAAGAGAAAATTTAAATAGAATATTTAGAGTTTTTATCAAAGCAAAAACTTTAACTGAGGGGTCAGATATATAACAAATAATTATACTACAATGAAATTACTATAACAATAGACCTGCACAGGATGTTGTGGTCATATAGAAAAATGCGATGAATTCATCTGAAAGGAAAATTTATGTTCTGGGCTTCAAATATGAGTAGGAGTTCATAGAAGCAGAAAAGGGGAATCCCTGGCTCAAAAAATTAAAAGTAGTAATAATACAATCTAATATATTTTGGGTCTCAACTATGTATTGGAGAGATTGCTCAAGACTTTATATATATTATTTCAATTAATCCTCACAAAAATCCAGTGATATGGGTATAATATATTTATCTTGTAGATGAGAAAGTTGAGGAACAGAGAAGTTAAGCTACTTGCTCAAGATCGCATAACTAGAAGGTAGTGGCGCTGTCAGGAAAGTTTTGAAGAGCGTAACATGTTTATGAACTGTCCAAGAGTCAGATGTGGTTTCATACATAATGCAGGATATTAAACAGAAAAGGAGAAAGTGTGAACTTCCCGGGAAAGTGGAGAAGTGAATGTACCAGAAACATGTAATGCCATTACTCAGCAGGGGAGGACATTGGGTTGGTGAGGAAAGTAATCGTCCCGATGAGAAGTCGAGCTGAGAGGGAGAGAGAAAGTGAGAGGTGTGTGAGGGTGGAGAGACAGAGAGAGAGAGAATAGAGAGAATTGATGGGTCCCAGAGACTAGGAGTGTTCAGAGAACATGAGGCAGGAATTCCAATTCCACAGCAGGAAAATGCTGTGATTGACAGTGATCGGATCTAGCTCTAAGGATAGGACCTCAGAAGGGAGAGGCAAAAATGGGGTGAAAGTAAAGATTCTTGGCAGGGAGGAGGTCAAGGGACTGAGGAGCCAGGTGTTAGAAAGACTGACTTTGCACATATCGAAGTCACCAAAATTCAGTCGTGAAGTCAGAGACAGTGGCAATGAACTAGGGGTGAAAGTCATTGATCAGAGAGGGAGAGCCATCCAGGGTTCAGCAGGTGTCAGCAACAACTGGGGGAGCAGCTGGCGAACTGAAATCAAGCTCGGGTTTGTTTTTTGTTTTTCAGAGTGGAGGGGGAAAAGACTGATCTGGAAGGGGCAAGAGGGGAAAAAGCACCCATTCCTCCCCCAGACTAGTGGGCAGAGGATGTGGGGGGGAGGGTGGCTGCAGGCATGAGCACTGGAGGCGGATGTGAGGATGTCCTCAGAAGAGAACCAGATTCCCACTCACATAAAACCATGAAGCGAACGGTCAGAGATAATGTCGCAAGTCCAGGATATGTTGCCATCAGTGGAGCAGAAGTGCCCTTGAAAGAATGTCAGGGGTTTGGAGGAAAAGCAGGCTAGGAATAGCTGTGTGGGGAAGAGAGTGTGATAGAAAAGGGGAGACCTGGGCCCTGGGATGTGCTCCTGTGGTCACTGACTTGAGCAGGAAAAGGAACAGAGTGGATTGCAGCAGGGAGAGGTGAGGGGCTTGAGGGAGGGAAGGTGGGCTCCCAGGGCTTCTTCGTCCAACCACGAAGAAGGAACTCGAAAACGAGGGGAGAGAATGCTTAGACTCAAGAACACGCACGCTTGGGATAATAATATTCCAGCCTGCCTTCCCTGCACTTCTAATAAAAGAGAGACTCACTGGATGGAATTGTGGGACATCCTTTATGTGCTCTAAGCCCAGCAAAAGCAGGGAAGAATAGCATGAAACAGACACCTACCACACAACGCTGGATAGCAGGTGCCAGAATTCCCACTTGAAGTGCCCATATCCCACTGCTGACTTCCTGTATCCGGCCGCGCTTTGTGTCCCTTTTTAAAATAGGAATCCCTCCTGGCTGTGGTTTCTTGGACCATTACCTTTTGCCTGCAAAAGGCCAGGTTTGTCCAAAATGACCCCATCTGCTTTTGTGTTAGATCACTCTTGGAGGTCACTCCAAGAGTGAGCTAGGAAGATAGGAGAGATGAACAGAGCATTCTCTTCAAGAACAACCAATCTGATTCTCAGAGACAGACGATGGTCTTGGATATGATTAGCAGGGAAACAATTCTAACCTGGAAAAAAATAAAAGGAAATAACCCAGAAGAAAACGAAAGGTCAAAGAACCGCCTTATCCTTTTTAATGCTCGGGGCCTCTGTTGAACAAGGGAAAATTGAAAGAGACATTATTGTTGTCTCTTGCCTCTGCTTGTCACATTTTGGCTGCTTTATCTCCACCTAAAACTTAGAACGAGCAATTATAAACAAATGGGGCCCAGCATGGGCACCTCTCCGGCAGCCTCTGAGGGTCAATTGTCTCCTCCCCGCTCCTGCACCAGCAGAGTGATGCATGGCCCCGATGTCAGAGCGAGAAGCAGCCAAGGAGGCGAGCGGCCTGTGATTTAAACCCACGCCTGCCCGTGTCTGCCCCACACGGACTTGCACGAGGAAGGGAGCCCGGACAGAGCTTTGCTCCTTTAAAACACGGGAAGGGATACGGGATATATGATAAGCATACAGAGTGATTCAAGGGGAAAAAACCGATAGAAATCATTTCCCATTATAATCCCGGCGAATTGCCTTACAACGCTAATATAGATCGCCTGGGAAATAATTTAAAAGCATTTAAAAATATCTCCCATTTTCTATTATGAGCCTTTGGATTTCCACAGTTTGAAAGAGTGAAGAGACTATAGCTTAGAAAACTAATTACAAAACATAAAAATGCTCAAGTCTAATGGAACATGTCAGATTGGAGGACGATTCCAGCAATGGCAGACGGTATTACAAATGTAGTCCAAATGAAAGAAGGAGACGCATCAGAAATGGCGGCAGAGGTTCCTACCTAAATGTCTTGTTCTCAGCATCTTTGTTTTACATTCTCTTTGTTCCTGTTGGCTTACTAATTAGCTGTGATTTTTTTTTTAATGCCCCTTACAGTAGGTTAATTTTGTCTAACTCACCAGCAGGGGTTTTTGTAATACATAATTCACAGAGCAGTGTCAATGATTAAAATTCTTTCATTAACACGGCACCTTAAAGATAATAAATATGAAGCATTTAGCTCCCAATCTATGAGTGCAGAAAGCCTAATTTTGCATGGAAAGAAATCCATGCTCAGATAACTTGGCTCTGCGGAACAGAACAGAATCTGAGTTTCGGGGTGTTGTAAGCACAAAGTTGAACAAATCAAGGAGCACTTACTGAGAGCAAAATGATGTTGCAGGGACTTTTCAGAAAAATTCTAGTCATGTGCTTGAAGAATGCAAAACATGAAGCCAGATGTGCTCTTTTCTGGCACTTTTGTGAGCAGCACTGTGGCTTTGTGGATGATCCGCTGAAGAGAGGGTCACTGAAAGTCGTCAGTGGTCGGCTGAAAGTTGCTTTGGCCTCCACATGCTGTTTGCTCTCACTCTCTTCAATGATTTTTAACAGCTTGACTCCTCAGGATACAAGGAGAGCAATGCAGTGATAAGAAACAGGGTATGAAATTTCACTTCGAAGAGTTTTAGTAACTCTTAGAACATCTGTTCCTCCGGACTCTATCACTTCCTTTCCACCTACACCCAAACGATTCTTATATTTCATTTTGCCAAGTACAAGCTCTGTTGGCTTCCATGTATTCAACCCAATACGAAAAGGATAATAATCACAGATACCTTGCCAACAGCAGCTACAGCAACAGAATCTGGTCACTAAATGTGGTTTTCCTTAGAGCCTTTCCCCTGATGTGTTATTATTTTCTCTTTCTCTTCTCCTAAGTTGAATCAGAATATTGTATGTTGAATTTTTTGAGGGGAGGATGAATATATGTATTGGGGGGAGTAATAGCAAATAGCTCTTGTCTGATTCAAAACATTTTCCCATGTTAAACACATCAGTAGAGAGTATCTTTGCACAGAAGCAGCTTAAAGTTCAAAGACATGAAAGTAGAATTAAAAACCACAAAATTGTCACCCAGTCCAACGATGATGGCTCAAATTGAACAGGTGGCCCTGACATAATGCATTTTCTACTCTCAGCTATAGTCCTAATAGGTGTGTCTCTGGAACCAAAATGCAACATCCAACTCTGCCCATGACTGGCCTTTTGAGCTGGAGAGACACGGAACCAGGTGAGAGAAGGAGGGTTCCCCAAAACGTCACTCCCTTCAAGTAAAGAGCCTGTCCACTTCAGGAGGGCAGTCAGCGGTGGGCCAGTTGGAGGAAATGTTCATGGAGGTGTCCCTGCTCTGTCGTTTGCCTGTGGCTAATTTCACAATTTCTATTTTTAGTGTGTGGTTGTTCCCATCGCTCTCGTAAGGCACAAATAATTGCTCCCATTTTTTAAAAGAAAGAAAGCAGCAAATAGCCCCTTAGTAAGGCAGCCACTGAGCTAGCTAGTAAAATTAATATTGCATACCACTAAGTGAAATTTGCTACCAATCAACACATTAACAGGAAAATTGCAACAAATGTTTCTATTCTTAAAATGATAGGCACACTTAGTTTTGTTTTGTTTGGTTTTGTTTTGTTTAGCCCAGGCAGAGTTTTTAAACTTGAAGTGTTTTAATTTCACACATATGAACCACAAAGAATTGATTTTTTTTTTCCTTGTTTCCACTTATGGATTAAAGTCTGGGTAGCTTGCCAAGCTTGGTCAACTGATTTCTGTTAACGATAACAGATGAAGTGGTTGCGGAGTGACTGACATGCGTAACTATTGGGCAATGGATACATATGATTCAAATAAATCAAGAATTTTATATGGATAGATTGAATCATAACTTGAGCATCTGAATTTATAGTTCTTCAATGCCACATAAAAGGGAATGGGAAAAGGCTAAGAGTAAATCTTTTATGCCAAATCAATCTCCTTCCTACTGAAAAGTTCCAGTTTGGAAATTTTTCCTCTTTCTAGAGCAGTCATGGCCATGTCTAACCAGATTGGTCTTAATATCAAAAACTTGATTGACTATTTGTCAACCAAATAGTCAGAGCTCTGTTAGTACAATCTACCTCTACCACCACACACAATGATAATAAGAAACTCGATCATGGCTTTGAAATCGTTGTTTGGAGTGACTGTGTACATAGGTCTATAAATTGTATCCTTTCATTCTTTTACCCAGTTTTCCATACTAAATATTTGTTAATTTCTACTACTAGAAGTTCATGGTAAGAACTTTGTATTTCTTTCTTTTTTTGTTTTTTTGTTTTTTTTTTCAGTTGGAGTCTCACTCTGTTGCCTAGACTGGAGTGCAGTGGCCGCTCCCGGCCACTGCAGCCTCAGACCCACTGGGCTCCGGCGATCCTTCTGCCTCAGCCTTCTGAGTGGCTGGAACTACAGGTGCGTACTACCATGCCCGGTTAATTTTTGATTTATTGTAGAGATGAGGTCTCACCAAATTGCCCAGGCGGGTCTCGAACCCGCGGGCTCAGGCAATCCACTCACCTCGGCCTCCCAAAGGCGCGGGATTACAGGCTGAGCCACCGAGCCTGGCAGAACTTTGTATTTCATGCTAAACGGGGAGGACTTTTAGATTGAAGAGTGACATGAACAGACTTTGGTTTTAAAAGGATCACTCTCAGTCTTGTATTGACAAGAAACTTCACTGGAGCAAAGACGACTCTTCAAAGGTTAATTCAACAGCCCAAGAGAAAGATAACAATGACTTGACTAGATGAAAAAGGACAGAGATTAGGGAAGGTGAACCAGATTCAGAAATATTATGAAAGAATCAACAGAACCAGCTGATAGAATGATGGAGACTGAGAAAGTCAAATCGAGTTCACTAGAATGCTAACTCCATTACGACTCAGCATGTGTGTGTCTGCATCTCACTGACAGACACCCAATACCTACGCAGGGCCTAGAATATGATAACAACTCAGTAATTCTTTGTTGAATCGAAGATACAGTGACTTCAAAGTTTTGAACAGATAAATTTGGTGAATGGAGTTGCCTTTTATTGGGGGGGACAACTTCAGAGGCAGGTTGGCTTATTCATTTGTTTGTTTTGTTAGTAAGAGAACAATGAAATCAATAGTTCAGTTCTGGATATGTTATGTTTGAAATGTCTACGAGATGTTCAAGTGGTGAGGCCAAGTTGACAGTTGAGTCTGTAAGTTCAGAGTTTAAGAAACAGAAAAATAGGCTGGGCGCGGTGGCTCAAGACTCCCAGCACTTTGGGAGGCGGAGGCAAGTAGATTTCCTAAGACCAGAGGTTCAAGACTAACCTGAGCAACATCTCTACAATAAAAATAAAAAAATTAGCCAGACATGATGGCACATGCCTGTAGTTCCAGCTACTTGGAAGGAAGAGGTGGAAGGATCATCTGAGCCCAGCAGGAGGAGCCTGTGGTGGCCGTGAGTGTGACACTGTACTCCAGCCTGGGTGACAGAGTAAGACTCCAATTCAAAAACAAACAAACAAAAAAAACACATAAATTTGTTATCAGAGGTCAGATGAAATAGAACGTGACCTTGGCAAGAGCAGTTTTAGTGGCATCATTATAAACTGAGAGTGAGAGTGGGTGGGCTGCTAACACTAAAACAGTGCTACCACCCAGCAGGTGCTTAATGGACACCTAACTAAATGAAGCAGCATTCTCATGGTACACGTGTACTCATGGTACACGTTTAAATGATCCACACGTGCCCCTTGTTGGTCATGCCTCACTGAAAGGGATTAATTCAAACTCTGAAAACCTTTTTAAACAAATGTGTATACATATAGAAACATGGACAAAGCAATCATCAGACATAGGCAAAGATTTAGGCTAGCTGTGTAGATAAGAATATTATATATGTAATAATAAAACATTCAATAAAACCTGAATATTAAACTACATAAATAGTTTAGGGGCCATTACCTTGCTAGACTCTGGTGTGGCCGTGTGCTCTTTGAGCTATGGCTGTCAACATGCTTCCTGGCTTTGGTCTCCCTCTCCTAACTTGGGGAAGTGAATCTTTTCTTTTACACTTTCTCTCTCTCTCTCTCTAATTTTCTTTTAAGTAAACTATATTTTCTAATCTAAAAAAAAAATTTAGGCCGGGCTCGGTGGCTCAGCCTGTAATCCCGAGCCTTTGGGAGGCTGAGGTGAGTGGATTGCCTGAGCCCGCGGGTTCGAGACCCGCCTGGGCAGCGAGACCTCATCTCTACAATAAATCAAAAAATCAGCCGGGTGTGGTAGCGCGTACCTGTAATTCCGGCTACTCCGAAGGCTGAGGCGGAAGGATCGCCAGAGCCCAGCAGGCGAGGCTGCGGTGGCCGGGAGCGGCCACTGCACTCCAGTCTGGGCGACTGAGTGAGACTCCAACTCAAAAAAAAAAAAAAAAAAGTTTAGAAGCTATACTTTATTCAAATAATGAAACTTCATGCATCCATTAAAAATGCTTAGTGGAAGATGATATATTTAAGTATCCAGTACTATGAGATGATATTATATGATATAATGGATTATATCATACAATATTATGTGGATATAAAGCAGGAATTACTATTTTATATAGAGTAACTTGAGTGATATAAACATGCTATATAATTTTGATGAGTATGTATGAATTTATTTATTTGTGTATAAGGGAGAAAAAAGAGAAAGACACAGAAACAGAGAGAAAGTATTTATTGACTAAGGAAACGTGCCAAAACATTAACAAAGATTAGTTTTACCTGATTATTGTCCTCTCTTTAACATACTCTTTTTATGCTATTTTTTTATTTCTCCAATTTTTCAAATATGAATTGTTTTTCTTATGAAATTCAAAGGAAGTAAACTTTAAATTTGAATACGTGTTGTAATTTATTACACATATGCATGTATGTATATGCAGCACATACAAAATTTAATAAATTTTAAAATATACTTACTGGTCCACTGACACCCGATATCAGGACAAGACATCTATGACCACTGAAGTCAATTGCAGTCTAGTTATATCACCCATGAATTCTGATTTGATACCTATCATCAAAAGATGATGTGATGAAATATTAGGGAACTATGTCCATATTCTGTGCAACCTTAATCACTGACTATCTTTACTCCTAAAGCTTTACATCAATGTACTGAATTTCAAAACGTCCATCTATTTTTACTCTTCAAAGTAGATCAGATCAACTTCATAGTTAATAAAAGTGACTTTGCAGAAATAAATAATGAGACTACCTAGAAAATAATAAAAATGGTTGATTCAATAACTTGTGAAGACAACGTGTCTTTTATATTAACTCCATAATGCCAAAAAATAATGCTATGTATCAGCTAACTCTAGACTCAAACAGATTTTGTAACTTTGGTATCATAATGGAATCTGATACTCTAGATTCTTCAAACTATTAACTATCCTAATGGAACGACTGGATTATTTTCCTTGCAAGGAAGGACTGTTATAAGCTATTAGTGGAATCAATTTCAAGCTAGTTCTTTTTCTTTTAATTGTGTGATTTAATTAACCTAAAATGAAACTGAAGAATAGTAAGAATATTGTTTCTCCTAGTTTGCTTCATTATTACATTTAGAACTATACTGTAAATGCTCTATTATATATTTTTATTTTAGATTCCACCTACATTAGATAGAAGAAAGGTACAATCAATGACAGAATGAATGAATGGATGGATGAAATCAACGCATTTTTAAAGTCACTATTATTTTCCAGTGAATTCAAATTTAATCATTTTAGCCTCCATGCTAAACTTCATATGTATTTAGTTTTCTAAATAAAAGCAGTGTCTTTTTTCTTAACATTCTCTGTCAAAAAACAAAACATCTCTCTATATCGATGACCAAGTGAAAGCCAAATGTTCTGCCTTAGCTTTTTATCTTGATCCATTAAAAGTAGCTAATTTTAATACAAACAAAAATAGTTGTGGATGTTGAAGATATAATATGAATTTTTAGTATTATAAAAATATAAGAATTGTATACCTTCATAATATAATATTAATATAGAAATAATGTAAAAATGCGTATAAATGAGAAACAAGTCAGGCATTGATTAGCATCTACTATACAAATTCACTTGTCATTTTGAGACAGATGCAGAAAAAAATTCACAATTATTTCACTATTTTTAAGCTTTTGGCCCTGTGATTTAGAAAATTGTGCTATCAATCAACTATGCCATTATTTAAAGTATAAGCCTAAGAATATTTAAGATATATTTTTTATTAATGCAAAATTAAATTCTGACTACTGTTGAAAAATCAGGAAACTTCAAAATGACCAAAAACCTGAACAAAATAATCCACAATAGTACTCCAGAGAGATCACAGCTTTAACATATAGATGCATTACTTTCTCTTAATGCTTGCATCATTTTCCATTTTAAAACTGGAATCCTCTAGTAAGTGCAATTAGGTAATTTTTTAAAAAGTGAAACACTGTAAACATTTTCCATGACTTTAAGTTTCCAGCTCCAAGATGTTTTCAATGGCTGCTTAGTATCAAATCAAATGAATTTTCCATAATCTGTTTAAGCAATCCCATGTTGAACCGTGTGATGACTTCTAATTTTCTCCATTATAAGCAAAACTACAAGTAACATTCGTCAGATAAATATTTGTACAACATCATGATTATAACCTTTGGCTAAATTTTCAGATTTGGTTTATGACTGGGCATCACTACATTGCTGAAACTATAAAAATGTGTGAAAACTTGAATGGGTTCTCTCTCTCAGAAGTGAGTTCTCCATACTCGCCACTTTCTCCATCGGTTCAGAAAGTAGGACTTCACAGGCCACAGTACTAGGTCATTTAATCACACCAGATCCTCAAGATAATCCTGTTGGATAGATCCCATGATCTCCATCTTCCAGAACAGGACAGTGAGGCTTCAAAACATTAAATAACTCACCCAAGTCACATCACTGGTAAAGCACAAAGCTAGAATTCAAACTTGGAGTGGATTCCAAAGACCACACTCCCTTTACCAGAGCCAGTGGCGTGCTTCTGTGGATGGAGAAATAAGTGGGCTGGCCACTGACTACACTTCAGTTCTTTCAGAGTCCTGAGATCACAGGAAGAGAAAAATCAGATCATAAAATACACAATTTTCGAAAACGCGCACTCTGAGGAACGGGGTTTTGCTGTTGGTTTGTCTCTTTGTAATCAGATTGCCCGGCCATTGGCTTTTTTTTAATTCTTTTCTTTTCTTCCCAGAAGTGGTTATAGTGGTTTCCTCCATTTCTTTCCTTTTCTTTTCTTTTTTCTTTTCTTTTCCCTTCCCTTCCCTTTTCTTTCTTTTTCTTCCTTCCTTCCTTCCTTCCTTCCTTCCTTCCTTCCTTTCTTTCTTTCCTTCTTTCTTTCTTTCTTGCAGGATTTATTGAGAGGACAGAAAAGCTCCCACAGTGGGAGGAAACCCGAAGGGGTTGCCCCATTTTTTTTCTGACTACTCCCCTTCCAGGGGGTTTAAAAGGGACCCTTCCCTAACAGTGTGGTGATGCTTATTTTCTGGTCAGGTTGAATGTTGCAACATCACAATCAAGACAACATTGGCATTACAATTAGCCACACTTTCTTTTGAGCACAATCCTACTATAACGTACGCTCCCACCACCTGGCAGTGTAGCATCCCACTGGTTTGAAACAAAGATCTTACCCATCAAAATGTGACAAAAGAAAATGAATGGTTCTCACTCTCCACGGCTCTTTCTGATCAATTTTTCTATAGGCAGGCCCAATCTAAATTAACTAAATTATACTGAGTCTTGTAAACCAAAACATTTACCTTAACCTAAAAGTATAGGAGATAGAAATTTATATAGGCGCTATAGACAAAGTACCGCAAGGGAAGGATGAAAGACACCTTAAAGTACAAAAAAGCAAAGACACTCACTTTTACCTTTTGCATAATGAATTAGATGTCTGACAGAGCCAAATGGCTCCAGACCACCTTCCGTCATCCTAAGCAAAGAGCCTCCTCCTCTCTAAGCCAGCGGGAATAAAAGTTGGAACAAAATTAACTTTAAAAAATAATTTTTATCTGACACAATTTATCAACTAATCAATATTTTTGCCAAATACGAGCTGAAGAATGTTATCAAAAACTGAGCAGCTGCTGGGTGCCATGGCTCACACCTATAATCCCAGCACTTTGGGAGGCTGAGATGAGAGGATTGCCTGAGCCCACAGGTTCAAGACCAGGCTGGGCAACATGGTGAGACCTTACCTCTACAATAAATCAAGAAAAATTAGTTGGGCATGGTGGCATGTGCCTGTGGTTCCAGCTACTTGGAAGGCTAAGGCAGAAGGATCACCTGAGCCCAGCAGGTCGTGACTGCAGTGGACATGAGCATGCCACTGCACTCCAGCCTGGATGACAGAGTGAGACTCCGACTCAAAAAGAAAAACAAAACCCCCAAAACTGAGCAGCATTTAACTATAATTGAATTTTATTTTTTTTCCATTTGATCACTCATCTCTCTAAGTTTGTGCTTGTTTGCATGCTTTTTGTTTAACAAAGGTATTTCCTAAGGACCCTCAATCAAATTTTTCACTTTTCCTAGGTTTTAAATCTTTTTGCCACACATACCTGAAACTTTCTTTCTAAACATAACTTACGTTTTCTTCTTTCTTTCTGCAAAAATGTACTGAGCATCTCTTATTATCCAGATGCCACGGTAGCTCCTTAAAACATAAAGATTTATTTTGAGGAAAGGACTATCTTCTTAAAATATTTCCATGAGTAACTGAATGATTGAGATAATTTCTCCCTCAAGAGCAGATATTCTGATAGACACATTTCATGCCTCAAATTTCACTTTCCAAGCATTGCACAAGCAATTGTACTTTATGTAAATATTTGGTTCAATTTACTTTTTTTGGTTGGTGTTGGCATTTGTGTATCTGTCAGTCTGCTCTTGCATATGCCACTCATACTAAGCTTTTAAAGGTTGAAGGATCTGGTTATGTTTAACTTAGATGTGCACAAATCAGCAAGTATTAATACCACTCCAGATGGATGTCTATTAAGTTATTTCAACAATTATAATATTCCCTTAACTTAATATATGAATGACTGTATGTTAGTGTACCCTCAGCCAAATATTCTCCTCAATACCAATCACATTATCCTGACAAGCTTAAGATAGGCGTCACCCAGGGACCAAGATTATGCTGATGATAGACATCCCTTTTTGATATGGATGGTAGATTTATCTGCATGTTCATGTATTTAGATTTTCATACTGGTCTCCAGCCAGGCTGTAACAAAATGAGAAAGTACTTGCCAGTTTCTATCTGGCAGATCATGGAACTTGAAGGAGTTTTTGACTTGGAGTTTGATCAATGGATGCCAGAATCACCTAAAGAAATGAGAACCTCTAAACATTCGTTAACTCTATTTGTTGATAGAATACGTTTAGTTATTCTGAACATGTTTAAAAACTATCCCAATGTTGTAATTTTCTTTATTGACATGTAAAATTTTGGCAAGTATACTTTTCTTTATTGGCATGTATAACTGTTAATTATACAAATCTTGTGTCCCTTGTTGAACACTGGTGTGACAAAAACATTTCTAAGTTCCCCAGGGTCCCTAAAGAATAAATTATTTTAGTAGGTTTCAAGCCAACACAGTCAACCACTCTCGGAGATTTGAGGTATCTATACTTTTTATTGTTGATTTATTCTTTTTTTAAAAAAAGTCTAGACCTCTCAACATTTCCTTTGAAAACGTTGTGGTTGGTCATGCAGATAATCCAAATAGGAAAATGATCATATCTAATATAGTTTATAAAAGCAATAGGAAGACTCTATCAAGTCTGTTATTAACTGGGCAGTTATCCTTTAAATATATATATATATAAATCAGAAAGAGACCATTACTTTAGGTTTAAAAAGTCCTGGCCATTTATCTTCTGACTGAATGATGATCCTTACTGCTTCCATTTGGAGTGCATTTTTCTGACCAACTCTCTGTGGATGAGCAATTGTATTAGCCTGTCATTCACATAATACACATAACACTGATACAGTGGACCATCCTTCAATGGTGGCACCATCTCTCAATCTAGTGGTCCAGTCCCCCTGGGTGGCTGCCTGGTTGGCAGTTAAAGAGTTGTTGTAACCCCTGCACCCTAGAGCTCCTAATGCAATTGGCCAGGGTTTTGAATGATGATCCCAAGTACCTCACAGTGATAGTGGTGCTTACAGTAAGGGCATCAAACTCGACATTCCTGAGCACTGCAGTTCCTCAGAGATTGAAGTGCTTTCTCCATTTCAGTCCATCAAAAGGTGAACTATCGTGGGTAGGGAAAAAGCCTGAAGATACCAGCTGGTAACTCTAATACAGATTATTTGCTTTTTTCTATTACATGGAATCAAGATGTATAGATAAGAGAATAAAATTAAATGTCATCAGAACAGTTGCGACTGTCTTTTTACACACATATTTTCTCACTACTATTAACTGTATTCTAGTTTTAAACAAGCATTTTTTTTTTTAGTTTTTGTTTTTTAATGACATCATAATTGCAGGTATTGGTTGGGTGTGGTGGCTCATGCCTATAATCCTAGCACTTTGGAAGACCAGGGCAAAAGGAATGCTTGAGCCCAGGAGTCTGTGATCAGACAGGGCAACATGGTGAGACTTCATATCTACACAAATCAAAAAAATTGTCCAGGTGTGGGTGGTGTGTGCCTGCAGTCCCAGCTATTCAGGAGGCTGAAGTGGAAGGATCGCCTGAGCCCAGGAGGTCAGGGCTGTGGTGAGCCATGACTGTGCCACTGCACTCCAACCTGGGTGACAGAGTGAAATCCTGACTCAAAAAGAAGAGAAAAAAGAAAAAAAAAATTGCACATATTTATGAGATCCACTGTGATATTTTGGTACATATGATGTACAGTGATCAGATCAGGGTAATTAGCATATTTCTCATCTCAAACATGTATCATTTCTTTGTGTTGGGAAGGAACATTCAATATTGCCTCCTAGCTAATTGAAACAACATAATATACTATCGTTAGCTATTGCCATCATATAGTGGTATCAACCCTACAACTCAGTCCTCCTATCTAGCTGTAATTTCGAACCCTTTAACAAATCTCTTTCAAACTCCACCTTCTGCCAACCCATCTCAGTCTCTAATGTCCTCTCTCCTCTTAAACAAGTGTTTTAACACTTACTCTTAACTTTTGTGAGTTTTAAAGTCATTCAACACCAAAAGTTGTAAATATCTAACAGCTCACTAGTAAAGTTGACAAAAAGGAAATATATTGAAAAAATATTTGTAATGTATGTAACAAAGTATTAACATCTCTGATCTTCTTCCTGTATACTGGGCACTGTGCTCAATGGCTCATGGGTACTATTTCATAACAACCCCAAGGGGTGGGTTTGATTATAACTGTTGCTTCACTTAGAGAAAGGTGGCCATGTCACTTGCTAGTACAATAATTCCCCTACATGCAAACTAGTTCTGTCCAAGAGCAGATACGTAAGTCCAATTGGTTGTCCAAGAAAGTTAGCCTAGGTACCCAGCTAACACAATCAGCTATATAGTATGGCACTGTAATAGGTTCATGATACTTTTCACACAAATAATCCCTAAAGCACAAGCAGAAAAAGTAATGAAAATTTTTAATCTTATAATCTTGAAAACTATGTCAAATACGTGAACTTACTTATGTGATTGAACTTGCAAGCACATGTTTGCATCTTAGAAAGTTTGCAACTTGAAGGATTGTATGTAGAGGACTTACTGTAGTCACAGTTAGTGACAGAATGTGGATATGTTTAGTGCATGATCAGTGCCAGAACACAAATCCAGGAATCTCGAATCCAGAGTCTGAGATCTTGGCCACCTCTCCATACCCTAAGTCAGTTTGACAAATTAATAGGGAAAGACAAATTTCTCTTCAAAGGACAAAAACAGACCAAGAATATGAGTTAGTCATTCCAGAAAGGAAGGATGCAAATGACCTCCCTTACAAAAAGAAGGAAGTCTCCCCAGTAACGGTGGCTTGCAAATTCCCATCGTAATGCACATTGCTGTTCTGTGAATGGGTTACAGGTTTTCCCAGAGACTGATCAAACTGGGACCTTTGGTCAATTGCCTCTAAGGCCACTTTCCTCAGTGTGCCACAGAGATGGGTAGTTTAGGCATTCTATGTTGGGAAGTTCTGATTAACCTCTTTAATTTGCAAGTTGCTCGCCTATAAATGCAGGTAACATAGCAGCTACCTCACAGCACTTGTGCAAATGTTGTGAAATGATGTGTGGATGGCACCTAGCAGAGTGTCAGGCACTTTGTCACCACTTGAAATTAACACTATCTGCTTACGGCTCAATGGTGTATGTTACTCAGCAGCCCTTTGGCAGTTGTGAGGAACTCTTTTTTTTTTTTTTTTACTTTATTATAGAGATGTGGGGCGCAAGTCAGTATCAGGCACATAAGTAATCTACTTGCAGGTAAAGTTTGGACCTCCAATCGGTCCTCACTTACCCTGGTTTAGCAGTGTCTCACAACTGTCCATCCCTCCCCTGTGTTATTGTGATTAATGTTCGGGTCCCATTTATGAGTGAGAACATGTGGTATTTGGTTCTTTGTTTAGATCACTGAGCATGACTGTCTCCAACTCTACCCCATTTGCTGCAGAGTCCATGATTTTTATCCTTCTTCATGGCTGCATGATATTCCATCATGTATAGGTACCACGTTGTTTTTTTTAATCCCTCTTCTCCCATCCACCAAATGAAGTTGGTCTATGCTAACCCAATACCCACTAGAGGATTTTTAATAAAATTGAGTCCAGATAGGCATTATAAAATACATGAAAAAATAAGTCTAACTCCAGGCTGGACCTGCCAAACTCTGAGTTGGATGCCTGTTCTTGTGACTGTTTCAGGTCACAGTGAAGTCAGTTCTTTCTCATCTCATACTCACACAACAAAAATATGAAAGTGTATCACCGTATTCCATAGTTCATAATGCGCCAAGAAGCAGAACCCATTGACAAAACCTTATCTAAATATCTACAAGTTGCATGCTATGGCATTTTTAAAGTAGATGTGTTTATATGATCTACCGGATAGCACACTTAGAGACTTGGTCATTGATCATTCCCCTGATCCCCAGAAGGAAGAAGAGAAATGATGGACAATAACAAAGCGAGAGAAAAAAGAGACGTTAAGTCATATCCAAAAGAAACAAGCGTTCAAAGATTTGACAGCAACAATCTGTGAGCCAACAGGGAAGCTTGGTACAGTGAAGTGCAGTGAATCAAAATGATCAAATGATTTTATTAGTTGGCTTTTATTAGTCAGATCTGTTACTCTTTTTTTATGACCAAGAAAAAACACAGTAATTATAATCAGTTTATCAAGGCAGACCCTCATGAAAAGTAGACCCCTGATTCCCTGATTCTAGTCCAGCCAGGCCATGCCCACTACCTTCTAACTATGATTTCTTAGCCTCTCAATTCATGCGCTCTTTGGAAGGAGGACACCGGACACAGCAAACATACATTTTCCACACAACAGCTTCACAGCATCGAGAGAAAAACAGTATGGGAGGCTATTGTATTTAAAAAGCATTGAAGATGGACTCAAAGTTAAGAGGAAAAAAAATCTTCATTTATCTTTAAGCCCCAGACTTTAAATATACTGCCAGCACTCCCAGCAGAAGGTTTCCTTACACCACTGCCCTCTTCCGCAAGCCTGTGAACCTCACCTGGACTAATCATATTCTCTGTGGGAGGGAGGGAATTCAGTTACACGACACCTAATGCCTGGGCCTCCCCTAAGCAAAGATGAGCCCTCATCATAAGCCATTCCAAATTATAGATGGGCACGCTATGATGTAGACTGGTGTAGACAGGGCCGAGACAATTACTGAATGAAAGAAATATTATTATTTTAAGAAATCTAACATTTTAATACAATGTGAAAAATGGTAAGGGAATAATAAATGAGGTACATAAAAAGAGCTAATAATAAAAAAGGGCTTGGTGAGAAATCCCGCTGTCATATTTGCATTTACCCTGAAACTAATGCCACGCACATTTCTGAATGCAAATAATTCACAAGAGGAAGCAAAATGAGGATGTTAATAATCATTTTTCTCTTAATGAGAAGCGGTTCTTTGACTGAAAGCTTCTTTAAGATGGACTAAGAGAGGCTTAACAAAAAGATTCTCTTTTTTTCGCAACACATAAATTGAAGGCAGTTCAGTTTCATTCTGAGATTTAAAGGCAGCAGCAATAACATTATCATCACAAATATTATTTCTACATTTTTAAATAATAAAAATTCACCTTGTTGATCTAAAATCCCTCCTTGTATTGACTTTTAGCTCAAAGTGGTATTTCTTTTGGGGTTTCCAGATATTAAAGTGTCATTCAGTATTACTTTTACCCATGCCAGATTTCTGTTACTTTTAATAATAATAACTAATGTTAACTGATGGCTTATTATTTTTCAGGTATGGCACTTTGAATTGACAAGGGTCACTCTCACATTAGAACTAATGAACTCCCAGAGATAGGGGTAAAATGTATTCAAGGACATCACAAGAAAGCAGAATTTATTTAAACTCGAGAGACCAAACATCAAAAGCCCTGTTCTTTTCACCTTGCTAGCTACCATAGCTATTATCTCTTTTGATGAGGTGGAATCTAAAAAGCCCAGAGTTCGTTTATTAAAAATTGGGTATTTAGCCGGGCTCGGTGGCTCAGCCTGTAAACCCGCGCCTTTGGGAGGCTGAGGTGAGTGGATTGCCTGAGCCCGCGGGTTCGAGACGCACCTGGGCAGCGAGACCTCATCTCTACAATAAATCAAAAAATCAGCCAGGCGTGGTAGCTCATGCCTGTAATTCTGGCCACTCGGAAGGCTGAGACGGAAGGATCGCCGGAGCCCAGCAGGTCGAGGCTGCGGTGGCTGGGAGCGGGCACCACACTCCAGTCTGGGTGACGGAGTGAGACTCCAACTCAAAAAAAAAAAAAAAAAAAAAAAATTGGGTATTTATTCTTACATGTTTAAACTTCATCCTCCTTCGAAGTACTCTTCACTTGATTCGATACACCTATCAAGACACCTTTTTTACTGCTCAAAATAATTTCCAAACTCATCAGTTTTGATGCTTTTTGATGCTCCTGCTGTTTTTTGTTTCCCTTCACCCACCTCAGCAAAACATTTCCCTTTGAGGACTTTTTTCATCTTCCTCTTGGGAAACAAAAAAAGGCACTTCGGGCAAGATCAGGTGAATAGGACGGGTGGGGCGTGGGGATCATGCTGTTTTTGGTCAAAACCTGCTGAACACTCAGCATGGTGTGGGCGGGTGCACTCATAAATCAACTATCATAAAGTGGGCAAACACGTTGAAAGAATCTCCAAAAAATTTCTCTGAAACTGAACACAGCCTCTCACAACAACGCTAGATGGTCCACTGATGTCGGTGGATTCCTAGAACACTTACCAAGCAGGGAAAGCCAGTTCTACAAGGAGAAAAATTCCCTCCAAAAAAATTCTGGGTTTTTTGGGGTACCCCTTTATGTATTGTGAACAGATCCAAGCAACAACGGTTGGAGATTTCGTCCTCTTCAGATGGCACTTAGAGTCTCTTCTTTGTTCTATTTCTTATTTCCTTCAAGAAAGTTTCTAAGTAAGGGAGAAAAATGCCCAAAGACAGGAGAAGTGTTAAGAAAATCAGCCCCAATTATGCATCTGTGTCTCTGCACGCTCCTCACTCAGGATGCAATGGGCTGACGACCAGTGGGCATTTCAATGGAAGAAATGTATGTTATTGAAAGCCTTCTGTTTCAGCAGCAAACCACTAGGGCGAAACGTTTTCCTGCCAGCTGCACTGCTACTGAATAAGTATGTGAGAGGTGGATAAAATGAGTTTTACAGTCAAAGTATGTTGGGAGGCAGTTCTCCACAGGTCCTTCGTGTTTCTGTAAGTCTTGCAAGCAGGGGCACTGCCTGCTTTTTTTCTGAACTGTCTTTTCAAGGATGTTTCAATAGCCAACAGCTGTGGAAGACATAGAGTCTCCCTGCAGAGCAAAAGGTGGACATATTTACTGCCCACTAGAAAAGATCCGTGTCTCCTGATTTCAGGTTCCTCTGGTAGGACACAGCTCTCACTGTGTGTGCAGGGAACATGCAGCTCTGTTCCCACCACTCTGTAGGAATGGGTGATCAAAACAACACTGACACCATGGCTACTAGCATTAATATGAGCAATAAAGTCTTGTGTCTCTGACTCAGGGATCTCAAGTCTTCTGCCAGGATCCATTATACTACAGCAGCTAACTTGTTAGTTTTCAAGACTAGAATCTCAGACTTCAAATTCTTGACATGCCCCATGTTGGAATCCTGGGACTGTTGTTTACTAATTATGTAATATTCAGAGAGTTACGTGAACTCTCTAAGGCTTTACAGTTTACTCAGCTATAAAGTGGGGCCAGTCTTAGAAGTTTAAGTGCTGTATGATACATATAGCATGTTATATAACACATAATACATGCAGCATTAGCACAGTGACAGACACAAAATATGGGCTCAATAAATTTACCTTCTATGGCTCTCATACAGTGAAGGAATTACTTGTAAAGAACCAAATTCTAGCCCCAGTTTCTAGAAGACTTTAAAAAGTCACTCAATTCATCCAGGACTCAATTTTACCCTCTATAAAATGAAATAAGCAGATACATCAATCTCTAAGAGTTCTCTTAGTTTAAAATTCTGGAACTTTGTTTTAACTTCTCCTCACCATCTTCCTTCTCTCCCCTTAAAGCAGTTTCTCTCATTAGGATCCAGTTTTTCCAGTGGTAACAGCCTAAGCACAAGGAACAGAAACTAGCTGGCAATTATGCCCCAACCATCTCTACCAGTCAATGTAACAAACATCCACCACTTTGTAATTTCTTACAGGATTTCTTCCATGGCATATCATTTTATTATTTTATGTATCATGTTTTTATTTTGACACTTAGTAAGATACATACTTCTAAAATATTTCTTCTATGACTAAACTGATTTCTTTTAGACTCTCATTTTTATCTTTGCAACCTGCCTTTTGTACTCGATGCGTAATACTTGGGAGTTTAGCAGACATGGTTTTAAACCCTGGCTCTGCCATTTGCTAACTTTGTGACTTTGGGTGAGTCATTTAACCTCATAGACTTTTATTTACGCCTTCTGTGCAAGTAACATAATAATACCTATCTTACAGAAGAGTTATTAGAATTTAATGAGATAACTTTTAAAATGTTGACTACATAGTCTGACATATAGTAAGATTTAATGTATTGTAGTCTTTATTAAAGCAAAATATCTGTAAAAATGTATTAAATAAGTTACAATTTATTGACTATTTACTGTGTACCATACTCTAAGCTTTATTCCACACTTTGTAATGTAGGTGCAACTATAGGCCTCATTTTAAAAGATAAAACTAATAAGAACAGAGAGATAAAGTGAAGTGTTTTTGTTCCTTCTGTCAATAAATAGCAGAGCCAGAAATTAACCTCAGGTATTCTCGCTCCAGAGCCCAAGCTTCTAATAACATACAGTGTTACCGCCAAATGAATGAATATTTGGTTTCAATTAGAGATAGGGACCAGAGGAGACTAAGAGATGATTTATTATGTCCTGTAATATTAGGACAAGTTTTCAAATCTTTGCCTACAACTTGATGTAGACTCACATTCATGAAATTTCAATTACCAGTTCGAAAATCCTCAAGAGCAGCACATGGAAGATACATTTTGAGTAATCGATTCCACTAAACAACATACAAGCATTCCTACTTATGTGTAACCTCCAGTGTCCATAGACAGGAGGAATAACTATAAAGCTCATTAAGCCCCCTTTGGTTTATATTTCAATTTCAGAGAAACATAGTTAAATAGCACAAAGTAGATTGTTCTCTGTAAAAGTATCAACTGTACTGGTTCCCGGCAGGAAACAATGAAAGGTCAAATTCAAACCTACAAATATGCTACGGTCTGAATCTTTGTGTCGCCTCAAAATGTATATGTTGGAACTTAATCCCCAGTGTGATATCATTAAAAGGTGGAGTCTTTGCGAGGTGATTGGGTCATGAAGACCCCACCCTCACGACTGGAATCCTTGACCTCATAAAAGAGGCCTGAATAAGCTTGTTTGCCTCCTGAACCATGTGGTGACACTGCCACAAGACTCCATCTTTGAAGCAGAGAGCTGTCCCTTACCAGACTGCAAATCTTCTGATGTCTTGATCTTGAACTTCTCAGCCTCTAGAAGAAATAAATGTATGTTGTTTATAAATTCCCCAGTCTATGATATTTTGTTATAGCAGCCAAAACTAAGATGGAACTTGAATACAGCTTTCTTACGAATGATTCATTAATCATACTGAAGAAAATATTCTCAGTAAAAACAATACCATGTTTTTTAACAAAGCTTGTTCCAAAAAAAAAAAATCATTTGCAAACAGTTATTTGTAATAAATCTTTGGTCCTCTTCCCATGTTGTAAAACTTTATCCTTTTCTTATTTTAGAAGACAGAGTAAAAAATTGATTATAAATCTTCATATTATAATAAATACATTCTAATATTATTATTGAACCACTAGAAAAATCTTTTCACTCTTTAAATTAGATAAATGAACTAACTTTCAAGAAACAATGTGAATCATCATCTCAATAGGGAAAAAAAAAAAAAAAACCCAAAAAACAAGTAAGTCATAGTTCTCACCATTTTATGAGACAGAAACCAAAACAGCAAGAGACGTATTTGAACAAGATCTGAGAAAAAATAAGAATAAGATAGGCCTGGCAACTCAATGTCCCAGACAAGGCTGCAAAAGAAACAAATCTAAACAATGTAGAATGATTTCAATAAAATAGAAGTTTCTTTCTCATTCACAAGGGCTGAGGTAGTTGTTCCTAGTTGGCAGGCAACTCTTCATGGAGTGACTCAGGAACTCAAGTCCCTTACAACTTGTGGCTCAGCCCCCCACTCCCCCGAGTGCCTATCCACCTCCGTCCTCTTATAGTGAAGAGTTGGGCATACACTCTTCTGAAAAGCATTGGCCCAGAAATGGCACACGTCACCTCAACCATGATCCCATTTCATTGGTTGCAACTCGAACACATTGCTACACATCAGTTCAAAAGAGATTGAAAAATATAGTCTAGCACAGGAAAATAAGAAATAAGTATCTGAAGAATAGCTGACAGTCTTTCCCACACTTTCGTAACCCATTCCACTCCACTCTAGGGTTGAAAGAGTTCAGAAGTAGAGAATTTCTAAGAAAACAGAGAATTTCTAAGGAGTCTTCTATTAGGCCTTTTCTGAATCATGTTCCATATTCTAGAATATTCCAAGCAATAATTGAGTTATTGTACAATAATACGATATACGATGGCTAGTATCACATGCATTTTCTCTTTCTTCCATGCAAATAGTTTTTGTTGTATACAGTTTTTGCCAGAGTTCTTTTTTATTTTGCCAGAGTGCTAATACTTAGCAATCAACGGAATGAGAAATGTTATTTAAATGTTATTTGATCCATTGTCTTACATTCAGGAAGGTCAACACCTACACCATTCCATTTAAATAAAAACACTTTTTAAAAGATGTGCAAAGATGTGTCCTGCAAGTCCTCGTATGCCCAACAACCCTCGGTGTCAGGAAATTCTTTCTTGTTGCTAATTTAAATTTGTTATCCTATAGCTTAAGCCTAGTTCCTTTTGGATTTTTCTTAGACACAGAAAACAGATGTTCTTTATCCTTAGTGAATTTCACATCCCCACATGTCTACATTAAGCCTCATCCTCAGCAAACTGAATAATCCCAGAAACTTCTCCCCATAGGTCCTATACTCAAACCATTTTATTGTATTTATGGCTGTCCTTAGAAGTCACTCCAAACTTTCCCATATCCATTTCAAGTTGTCATGGTCCAGAATAAGATTCTCATAATTTAGTCCATTTTTTATAAGCACCTGTTCTACGAGAGTACAGCCTAGGTAGAGAGAGAAAACAAATCTGATTTCCAAGAAAATTATATTCTATCAACATAAAAGCTCTTATCGCTGAATTTTATCTTTTTCTTGCCTGTTGCTTCTTTCACATGAAGTCTTGGCTCACAATCCACGTTTCCAGTTACAGAACTGGCACAGTCACACACTCCCTCTTCCACACAGCCTCATCTCAGGGAAGTCAACACTTTTCCCCATAAATGTTGGGACTCTTCCCATGTTCAAAACTAAGACACTTAAAATATTTCACATTCGAATAGCCCCTTTCAGTCTGCAGAGCGCTCAAGCATGCATGTTTCCACTGACTCTTCCCAACAACCCTGTGAATTACACATCCTCACCTAAAAGACCAGGGACCCCAGAACTTGAGGTTAACAGTTTGTCTAACGTCACATAGGAGTAGGAGGCAGTTGTGGGTCACTAACTCAGTGATCTGATTCAAAAATTGAGTATTTTTGCTGAATAACATACAGGGGAATAATTTCTTTCTATTTTTAGACTTCCTGCCTACAGCACCTAACACAAATAAATAATCTACTTTTTGAAAATAAAAGGATGTCATGCAAGTTATATCAATATAAAGTGCCTGATTTGAAGTGTATCTTATATTATTAAGGAAGAATGATAAAATATAACTTCAGTGACTGAAGAATGATTTTCATTCAATGATTTGATGAAATATTGGCCACGACCATGTGTCAATAAGCATATGAGTGTACATTCTTGGCAAGGAGGTCAATGTTCTTGGTACCTAGTCAACAATAAATGTGCATCTGAAAGAAGTATTGTTTATTCATTTATAATTATTTTTGGATATAACAGAGCTCTCTAAAGCTCAGTCAGACCACTCACTTGTCCACGAGGAAAAAAATACCACCCATTCAAGTACCTATCACCCTCGACAAAGATAAGAAACATTTCTAACTGTATGCATCTTTTTAAAAAATTAAAGTATTTACAACTTCCAGGGCAACCAACTTCATTTAATTTCTGTATTTGCCTTCTTGTTTATAGATAATTGAGTTTATTAATTGCGAGCCTTTCTGTTTTTTTTTCTTCAGTTCCTCAATACTTCTCAATAATACCTTTATTATACATTGACCTCCTTCCAAGTGAAAGTAATGGTAGTTAAAATAAACCAAATCTCTCTTATCTCATGTTCATATATGCCTTATTGACTGCTGTCACAGTTGGGATACACACATGGTTTTAAAGACTCTCTTCTTCATTATCCATTGAATTTAGTAAAATTCTTCTTTTTGGAAAGTTTCTGATATCAAGTAGATATTTTCACAACACATTTCCTTCTAATCACTGCATTAAAAGATTTACAACCATGACATTTCCTCTTCAGTGACACAGAGGACTTTCAAACTTCAACAATTTTAATAGATGTTAATTTCCTCAGGTATCCTCTGAGCAAAAATTCATAAACTATGTTTATATGATCTATCTTGGAATTCTTGCTTGCAAATAAACTTATAAATAGACATTGTATATGTAGTGTCTATTTGTAATAGAATCATATGGCAAACTTATTAGCCTACAAGAGACATTTAATTTTTCAACAGCATTCCACATTCTTATTCTGAATTGTTTTTTAGCTTTTGCCTTAACTACAAGTAAGTTGGAAGCAAGTCCGTGAGAAGATGAATGATAAATTTAGGGTTTGTTTTAATTTCACACCAAGAAGAAACTCACAAGCCATACTTTTGCCAATATTCTGTGATTACATTATTGCTTCATCTGCCACTTTTTATTTAATTAAAGTACTACTACTTTAACAATAGTTTAAAATTTTTATAGGATGTTTGTCTTTCAAATGTTGGTGCTATTTACCTTTGTATAAAATATTTATACCTCGTGCTGGAAATGTATAGTCGTTCTTGTAAACAAGTTTAAAACTCAAATGCAATATTTTATATTAGCAATTAAAGAATGGGACAAATCGCTACAGGTTTAGTTTTTCAACTTGTTTTAAGTTTCACAGATACTTATTTGGGGCCCGAACACCCTTAGCTAACTTTCCAGAGCAGGTTAATATTTACGACAACAAAAAAACCCTATCTTTAAGCAAAGGAGCTTGGCTTTAATGGGAGTAATATGAGCAGCAGCAATGTTTAGCTAGATATTTGATATATTCTCATACTTACAGAGTTTGCTTCATGGAAATCATCCTCTTACATTTTGGTTGCTCTGTCTTTGGGCACTGCAATGTAATCATTCCTCTTTATTTTGGTTGCCCACCTCTTGAAAGTTAGAGAAGGAAACACAGAGGAATGCCGCTGAGGCCAAAATTCTGTAACAAGGGAGTAGAGATCAAAAGACATCACGTCAAATGTCCATCCTGTTACATTGGCTTATGATATTGTGACATTGAGCTTATATAAAAATGGTGATGGATATTCACTGGTGTCTACGCATCTCTGTCTGGTAGAAGCGTTGGTATCAGAAAACTAAGTCAATCTGTACCACATCCATGAATTAAGCAACATCATTGCAAGTTCTGTCATGTAATAATTGACTTTTATGGAAACTGTAATTTCTGAGCCAAAATTATGATGCAAAACATTTACAGATGCAGTTACAGTTACTTTCCTGTAAATCAGTGTTTAGCATGACCGAGTGCTGAAGGGAGAAAATGCCTGCAGAAATGCCTATAAATTAATAGATTTATTCAAAGAACTTTTTAATCTTTATTTCTATCTCAATTACAAGTCAGAGAAAGATGGCAAAGAAAAGTAGAAAGCATAGAAAATGAGAAGAGAAACACAGAGTTTGGATGCCTCTCTTTCCAGAAAGAAAAACAACATGAGTTCATCCACAGAATTTTATAACATGAATGTGAATAAATATTACTGTCCTATCAGTGACAGATAATACAGATCCTTCACTGCCTTGAAGATGTAGAGGAGAAAACACCAGTGTGTATTTTAGTAAATACATATTTTTATAGAGGAGACTTGCCATGATTAATTAGGAGGTAGTTGTAAGAATTGATTGATGGGGGGGCGGGGACATGCATCCAGATCAGGTAAACAGAGTAAAAACAGAAACATGAGGAGTGACCATTTGGCTAATTCAGTGAAGACAAACAGATGGGCGGAAGATGGAAGTTGAAGTGAAAAAAAATCTTTCACAAAATATTCAGGTATTTCATCTGTAAACTGTGAATCTTGGCTAATAAGCAGGTTGAAAATGAACCTTGGCTAGTAAGCAGGTTAAACATACCTTTTCCTCCTCCAGTTCTTGTGTCAAAACCATAACCTTCTGATTCTGATCAAGTAATGAATGACTCCATGTGCTAATAAATACTGTCCTAGGAACCTAAAATCAATAGTGCCTTGTAAAGTCCCGGATTTCCTAAGGAAAGGGCAGGCTTATTTGATGGTGGTATGCGGGGTTTGGATAATGGTGTTATCACCTTACTGAGTTGCTGAGGTTTCTGGGATTTGAAGCCTGATTCCTAGATGAAAATCTACTCTGGATTCACAGGCTAATAAGTTGACAAAGAAGCAGAGAAGCTGCACCTGAAAATGAGAGTTTGGTTTTTTTGACAAAGAAAAAAAAAAGGGAGGAGATATAGAAAAACCAGTATCAAACCTTTAGTCCTGAAATTTAAATTGCTGCTTTGGATCTTTTCTCTTTTTCCTTTTTTTTTTTTTTTGGTCTTTCTTCTTTTTTTGATGAAAAGCTGAAAGCTGAAAGCACAAAGGTTTCCCCAACCCAGCAGCAGATTCACGGCCTAAGTAAGTCCCTGAAAATGTTCCAGCTCCCTATTCTTCTTTACACCAGAAGGGGCCAGACTCAGGGCAGGCATTTTAGGGAAGTCTCAGATCTTTGCCACATTACCTACATTGTGTGGGAAAAGAACCTTAGCCAGCTCAAAGATCCTTGTTAATTTATAATGGAGGTAACGTTTTTCATTCAACATGCAAGATGTACACAGATGGGCCCTGTGTTCCGTGGTTTCCGCTCTACAAGACATCAAGAGCAACACTTAGTGCCGGATTCCTGGTGGGAGAGGTAGAAAGGAGATTTTTCATGCTACTTGGGGAAGTTGAAGGATTATGACTCAGGAAGAGTCACTTACAGAGAGTTGAGGGAGCACTGGTGGCTGTCGCATTGTTCTCTTCACAGCAGGCTAGAGGGTAAAAGTTTATCAGAAGGGGAGGAAAAGAAACCTCAGGGTTAAATGGAACTCAATAGAAATTCAAATATGCTTAAATAAAATTTTCTCTTGGTCTTTAATGCTGGTCTTTGATTTGTATTCTTCTAAAAAAATTAAATGATGTTTTAAATATGGCAGTCCTTCTGTATCCTTCATTTAATCACAAACCTTTGACTTTGGGCATTGTTAATAACATTAAATATTGGGCTTACATTGTTAGCTTAATAGTAAGTGGAAAGAATGGCTTTGTAATTGTATGATTTTTTTTTTCCTCACTCAAGCCTTTTCTTTTAATAAGTCAGTTTAAAAATTCAAGAGACAGTCTAATATGAGGGTACTCACTAAAGGAACTATTCAACCAAGAAAAAAGCATTGCCAGTGCAAATAACTTAAAATTTAGAAAATGAGTTCTAGTAACTGAGTTTATCCTTGAAAATTATAGAAATACCACCTAAAATGTGTGTTAATTGGGCAAGCAGTATCATAGTTTTCCTAAATATTGCAAACTAGTTTTTAAATTACATTTGAAACTAAACTTAATTGAATTAATAGTCACTAACCCCTTATAGAATTTTCACTCTTCTAGCAAAAAAGTTTCAAGCTAGGCTGTTTGTAATATAAAATTAACTGCACTGAATTCAGTTAGTTTAGATTTAGCAATATATTATTTTTTTAATTTAATATCTTTTTTCATTCCATTTGCTTCAAGAGCTTATTTATTTTTATTTTTATTTTTTGTACCAAATACACTGGATTCTACGGTTTCCTCGTGTACATTTGTGGGCCCAGGAAGTTGGCCTAAAACCTGAATCCTTTCTAGTTTGGAGTGTTCTCTATTCAAATCAGTTTCAGGAGAAATGACTCAGTTAAGAAATGACCACATCATAGTCATAGAAACTGTGTTTATGGATATTCACTGGTTTGTGTGCAATATTGCAGAAAGATTGGTATCAGAAAATTAAGTCTGAGCAAATTTATATCTGTACAGACTTTCTCTTAGTGAAGGGAAGAAATGACTATATTTGTATCTGTATTTATAATCAAGATAGATTGATAGACAGATAAAACTGGCAGCACCATTTCTGTAATAAGGATTATTGGTTATCTGTCAATATCTACTCTCTCTTTTTTTGACCATAAGACTGAGTTAAGTCTGGCAAATGTCCTCTCAACTATCTCTAGCCTACATAGCCTAGAGTTAGTATGGCCGTGTGCCCAGATTCTAAACAGAATAAAATGTAACACATTTGCCAATTTGAGGCCTTCTCCCTAAAAAGGAATGTGTGTGTGATCCTAAGCCCTTTGTTCTCTCTGGTTGGAAGAAAACAACCAGAGCAGCCACTATGGACCCAGAGAAAACAGCTGTGTTGAGGATGGATACTTAACTATGGATAACTGTAGGACAAACAGACAGTTCTATCATTTTAAACCACTAGTTTGGATTCTCCTGTTACAGCATTTTAGCCTATACCCAATTTAAGAGTTTCTATCAGGGAAGAAAAAAAAAATGGTGGGAGTGGTTACCAAAGATACTCAGCAAATGAGAAATTGTACATGGCTGGAACTACCAAGAAAGGTCATGACAAGTTTAACCACAGTTTCTATGTGCCTATTTACTCCAAACAAAAATGGAAAAATGACCATTTGTTATTTGATGAGACTCTTTACAAAAGTCTTAAAATCTGATTCCATTTACCTATGGTGTTGTTCTTAACTGCTGAAATTAAGGAAAAACCTTTCAACTTCCATTTACATATTTATGTCAACAGTTCTTGATTTCAGCATAGAGGTGAACAGACTAGAAGAAAAATAGGGTTATAAATTTTTCATCTCTATTATAGATGCCCCCCACCAATGCCAAGAGTAATAAACTTAGTATGTATCTATGATGCATGTGAAAGTATTTGAAAAAAATTTAAAGAATACTATAAAATATAAAGGGTTATTATTATTGGCATTATCAATATTATTCCCCAGAGTATTTTTCTTTTTCAAATTGTGGCAGCTACTGACCTAAAGCTTGAGCACTGAGGTGGGGAAGAGAAGAGGTATATAATAGAACAAAGATAAGAATATTTCTGAAATTAATAGAATAGTTATACCTCTTTATAAACCTGAATTTAGAAGTTAGGTGTTAAATGCTTTGCCCTCAAAGAAAGCCTCATAGCTACACACATATATGAGCAACTTTAAAGGTCTACAAATGAAAGAAAGTAAAAACACAAAGCTTTGAAATAAGAATTCAGCATTAAGCAGCATATATATTTTATCTAATATTGGTTCATTTTCTTGTAGGAAGATTCAGTGTAAAAATTCTCTAGCTTATAACTTTAGAATCATGATGGATAGTAAATTATCTAAATATAATTTATAGTTAAATAGAAGTCTAAAATATGCATGTGGTCATTTATCTTGATTCTTTCACAAGCAAAAGCAAGTTGAAATACATAGTGTCTCTTTTTTCAATTTTAGTTTCTTTGTTGATTACAGAGTTGTGGAGTACAAGTGAGGATTTGCTACATAAGTAGGCTGCATGCAGGTGAAGTTTGGGCTTCTAGCTGGCCCTCACTCCCCCTGTAGTGGACCAGGTACCCATTGTCACATGCTTCCCAATCTTTTTCCTCCCTCTTCTCCTAGCAGTGCCAATTCCACCGTTGTGCTAATGTCACTAGTGTTCAGGACCCACTTAGGAATGAGAACATGTGGTCTTCAGTTCTTTGCTTCGGTGATAGTGCACTCAGTATAATGGTCTCTATCTCCATCCAGTTTGCTGCAAAGTCCATGATTTTGCTCTTATGTATGGCTGCACAATACTCCATCATGTATACATACCACATTTTCTTTATCCAATCCACTTTGGATGGGCAGTAGGGTTGGTTCCATGATTTTGCTTTTGTGAATAGTGTGGCAATAAACATGCATGTGCAGGTGGTTTTTTGTAGATGATTTATGTTCCTCTGGGTATATTCCCAGGAGAGGGATTGCTGGATCATATGGAAGATCAATTTTCAGTTCTTTGAGAAACTGCCACACGGCTTTCCACAGAGATTGAACTAGCTTACATTCTCACAAACAGTGTCACTTGAACACTGAAATTTGAATTTCCTACAGTTTTCACATGTCACGAACTATTAACCCTGTTTATTTTTTTTTCAAACACTTAAAAACAACAAACCCATTTTTACTCTCAGGCCTTAAAAAAACAAGCAACAAGTCAGACTCCCCTTCCTTGCTGACCTCTGATTCAAAATGATCACAAAAGCAAAGCAGTATATACAGATATACTTACCTATATAGGATGAATTTTAAATATGTACCTTATTTAGATCAATTAAAAGGGTCACAAGAAGTCATTTAAATTTGTTCATTTAACACATATTAGTGAGATCCTACTGTATGCCACACACACAATACAAATATATAGTCACTACCTTCATGGAAATTATAGTCCAGTTTATTAAACAGAAATTTTAAAATAACTCATGAAAATAAATTGATAATGCCCAGCAACTACAATGTCTACTTCAATTCAAAGGTGAAATAAAGGTATGATTTTTCACAGTTTTATTACATTTAATTACAAATTGAAACTTTTAAATTTTCAGTCAAAATAGTCTAATAATGTGGCAAAGCTGAGCAAAGTAAATTACAATTTTGTAGGCTAATGGCTTACAGTTAGAGATTGAACCAGAATTAGCTAATAAACAAATATATATGATTACCCAGTATTTTAAGATCTTGAGCTGGGCGTGGTGGTTCACGCTTGTAATCCCAGCAATTTGGGGGCTGAGGCTAAGGATTGCTTGAGCCCAGGAGTTTGAGATCAGCCTAGGCAACACCACAGACCTCATTTCTAGAAAAAAAAAAGAAACAAACAAATAGCCAGGCATGGTGGCATGTGAAACAGTTGTCTCAGCAGACTAAAGTGAAAAAAATCGTCTGAGCCCAGAAGGTTGAGGCTGCGGTGAGCCACGACTGTGCTATTGCATGCCAGCCTTATCTACAGAGTGAAACTCTAACTCAAAAAAAAAAAGATTTTGGCCTCAGTTTAATCGAGTGAGTCTCACAATGGTTTTATATTGGATCCTGTAAGATCCTGCAAGATTACTACTATTAAGACACAAAGACACAACTCCTCTAAATGTTCTCATACTAGGCTAGTTTTCTCCAAATTAAAACCTGACAAATGACTTAGCAGCCATTAAATACTTTATGTGTACAGAGCACTCTTGATACAGAAATAATAATAGTAATAGGTACTATTTGAAGTATTACTATGTTCATTAAGTACTATAATAATTGCTTGACATATATTATTGTATTTAATTCTTACACAGCTCTGTGAAGGAGCTATTATATTATTCTGCCTATTTCAAACATGAGGTGTTAAGTGTCAGAAGTAAAGATATGAATCTAGCTCTTTCTAATGCCCCAAAATGTGCTCTGTACCATTAGCTTATACTGTCCCACAGGTGCTTATCACATGTAAAAACAGGATAAATGACATAATAAAGCATATAAAGTTTAAGGAGAGCACAAAGCTAATAATATTAATAGTATGTAACATTTGCTTAGCAATTATGCTATTCTTAGAAAGCTTTAAAGAGCTTTCTATAAATTACAAGGTTTATTCCTTATTAAAACTCCACGAGGTTATTATTAGCCCCATTTTATAGACAAGGAAATTAAGGGAGATGAAAATGAAGTAACTTGGCAAAAGTCAACCAGCTAATGAGTAACGGAGCTAGGATCTAAACCCAAGCAGTCTCTTTCCGGGGCTTACATGTTTAAGGTAAGGCCACTACCAACAGCCACACGGGTTACCCTATACAACACTCGGAAGTGCCATTCATTGATCACAAAGGACTGTACATAACGTGGCAAATATGTTGAACTTTATAGGTAATAGAGAACCATGGAAGAGCTCTGCATTTTGGAAAGAATAAATTTATGTTTTGGAATGTTATGTTGACGATAGGGTGTACACAGACCCCAAGGGCATTGATTTGTCACTGTAGCAGTCCTATTCAAAAAACAAAAAATAAGAAATGCCAAAAACATTAACCATAGCAGCAAAAGTGGGAAAACAATGAATCTTGACTTCATTAATCCTATAGAAAAATGAAGAAGGGTGTACAGATTTGCATGGAAAGGTGATGAGCCCAGGAGTTTGCGACCAGCCTAAGCAACATAGCAGACCTCATCTCCACCAAAAAAAATTGACTGGGGTGGGCAAGTTGTTAGTAGTTGGAGATTCTGTGGGATTCCAGGAGGAGATGGTCAGGAGATCGTTGAGTATGTGGCTCATAATAAGAATTTAGGCTGAACAGATTAATATGGTTATCAAAAAACAGGTGGTAGCATCACAGGTTTTGGCAAGCAATCCAAGAATGGCAAAGAATGGGAAAAGACAAGATTTAGAGACAGGACTGTACAGAACTGTTATAATTAAGGGGTAAGTGGAGAAAAAGTTACCCTTGAAAAGAACTCATAGGAAGGGCCATTGAGGTATTAACAAAATTAAGAAAAAAGATAATGACATTGAAGAGTCAAACACGGTACTGAAGGCAAGTATATCAGAGTGCAGCCACCCAACAATTGGTCAACTAGGAGATAATTTGAGACTTTAAGAGATGTAGTGAAATAAGCAATTGTAGCCTAAATCAAAATGGCAGTACACTCTTTAATTATGACATATGTAAGCCTCTTGACATCACCAAGGAGTTATTATCAGTGATCCTCTCACCACAATATTAGATATGGCTATATTAAATATGACCATAACAATACAATCGACTAAAAGAAATGAATGTGAACAGGTGTGAATAACACAGTACAAGTGCTACAGTAAGAGTAATCATAGAGTTTTATTAGTGGAGTCCACTTGGGTGACACATATTTTAGTCTGGTGTGGTAGGGAGTATGTGATGGAATGCATGGTGGTAAGGGTGGGTAATTCCTAAACTGAAGAAGACATTTCCATTTGCCAAATCAGTAGGCTGAGTAATGTTTCCCAAAGATGTCTACATCCAAGTCACCATAACTTGTCAATATATTGTCTCACATGGCAAAGGGGACTTGGTAGAGGTGACTAAGTTCAGGCTCTTGAGATGGAGAGATCATCCTAGATTATCCAGGTGAGGCCAATGTAATCACAGGAGTTCTTTAACAGGGAGGGGGCTCAGAGAAGAAGGAGATCTGATGATAGTAGAGTCAGAGAGAAAGTGGAAGACACCACACTGCTGACTTGAAGATGAAGGAAGGAGCCCCAAGTCAAAAAATGTGAGCATCCTCTAGAATCTGGGAAAGACACGAGAACAGATTCCCTCCGAGAGCCTACAGAAGAAACACAGCCCTGATGACACTTTGATTTCAGCTCAATGAAATGCATTTCAGACTTCTAACTTTTAGAATTGTAAAAATAATGAAGTTATATTGTTTTAAGCCAATACCTTTGTTACAGAAGCAGTAGGAAACTAATACATGATGTAAAAAGACAATAGAGAGAGATGGTTACATACAGAGGGAAATAATACCTGAGTAAAGATACAGGCAAGAGGGTTTACATTTTTCATTCTAAGCCATCATTCTAAATTTGGTTGCAATAGCATGGTAGACATGACCTTTTAGAGCAATACTGCTGAAACATACTCTGAAATATTTTTCTATCTATATCCTCCTACATAAATTGTCTAAACTTGATCATCTATAGATGTTCACAGACCAAAAAACTTTGACAACATTAGGAATAGAATTCTATGTAACCATTGGTCAAATAATACAACAGGGACCTTATCAGCAATGTTAAAAAGTTCATTGTACACTTGAATATATACTTCCAGCTTACTGATCGATTTAGAAGCCATATTTTTTGCATAGATAAGGAGGTCAGACATTTTTTTTTTTCTCATTTGATACATGGAATCCTTCAAAATCACCACTTTATCATCCTCACGGAACGCAGTCGCAGGCCAGAGGTGGATCAGCCATGCACAACTGTGTTTAGTCACTGTGTTCCAAACATGGGCAACAGCAGGTATGCCATCCTCATGCTAAACTCCTTTTGAAAACCTTTCAAACCCTAACCTCTGCTCATTGCTGCTAGCATGCTCTTCAAGAAAGTGTTTTTATATTTACTCTTCATTGGTCTGAGGATATCCTGGTCACATGGTTGAATTAATGAAGTCACATTTGGGGAAAATCATATGACACAAACGTTATTTTTCAAGAAATTTTCAGCTGGAGGATGAGCAGAACAGTTGTCAAGGAATAACAAAAATCCGCAGTCATCTTCTATAGCTTGTTTTCCTGCAGTGAGCACAAGCCACTGGTACAAAATATTTGTGAAATCTATTAGGAAAAAAAGAAGTCCCTGGTGATCTATGCTTTTCTGTTAGCATAATAATGAACTTGTGCGATGTGAACTCATTGAAAACAGTGAGGACATAAGCATTTGCCTATCACAGCCCATCTATGCATGCCTGCTGCATTAGCACAATCCAGCACAGTTATTCTATCCTTAGCATCCTTAATTTCTATAAGGGCTGTTTCATCAGCTGTAGTCAGTGTCTCTCTGGGGCAATACCACCAAAATAATGATCTTCCATCCATTATAGACTTGCTCTGGCATCAAATTTTCATCAGCAATGACCTTGACAAACCGATCAAAGAATTTCTCCAATGCTTTGTTATTGGCAGGCAGATGCTTTGTTACCACACATCTTTTAAAATATTATGCTGTCTTTTCTTAAATTTCTGCAACCAGCCTGTTGGATGTTCACAATTTCTTTCAATTTTCAGTTCATTGTGATAGACCTCTGCTTGTTTCATGGACATCATACCAATAAGTGGCATGTGTTCACTGCAACACTGACAGATCTACTTTTTCAATATGTGATCGAGGTCTTCATTTTTTAGCTTTATGCTGTGCTTTTCTATTTTTTCTTTAACTTCTGTTCATCCCTTTCAGCAAAGAACTCCAACAGTTTATCCTTCTGTTTCTTCAGGTCATATACGGGAGTTGCTCCAATACCCTACTCTTCTATAATACCTTTCACACACCATGGTCCAGTTTCTCTAACAGCTTGACTTTCTGTGCTGTAGATAAGCATAAATTCTTCCTCTTTTTCTTATCAATGTTATCTGCAGGAGTATCTGCAGGCCTTTTTTTACATTTTCAACAATAACTTTGTACCACAAAGCAGAGAATAAGCAAAACAACATAGTGAGTGATGCACGCAGATCTTGGCCACACGTGGGGCATTGTAGAGAATATGCCCTTAGTGCATCTGGCCTACATGTGTGTCAGTCTATTACCCTTTGAGGGTGTGCTTACACAGGGAAATCTGGGAATGTAAATAGAAGATATATCACAGCTAAAAGGGGCCAGAAGGGTCTGTTTTCCCTTGGGGATGTTGAATAAACTATGTGCTGTACATCTTCATTTTTTATTTTAACCTGTCACGTGAAATGAGGTGCGAAATTCTCCACATGTGGTATCATGTCAGCACTCAAAATGTTTCGGAGTTGGAGCATTTTAAATTTGGATTTTTTTAATTAGAGATGGTCAACCTATATATCCTCTGCTGTAAGACCATGTATAATGTGGCTGAAGAAAATTGAAACAGGCCGGGCTCGGTGGCTCAGCCTGTAATCCCACACTTTAGGAGGTCAAGGTGAGTGGATTGCCTGAGCCCGTGGGTTCGAGACCCGCCTGGGCAACTTGGTGAGACCTCATCTCTACAATAAATCAAAAAAAAAATTAACCGGGCATAGTAGCCCATGCCTGTAGTTCCAGCTATTTAGAAGGCTGAGGCGGAAGGATCAACGGAGCCAAGCAGGTCAAGGTCCCAGTGGCCGGGAGTGTGCCACTGCACTCCAGTCTAAGTGACAGAGTGAGACTCCTACTCAAAAAAAAAAAAGAAAATGAAACAAATGCAGGCTCCAGATTTGTATCAATTTGACTGAAATACTTAAATACAATATTCAATCACCGCTTTTTATTGATCTAAGTTAACTCCTACACTTAAGGAAGAAAAAATTGCACTGTTATATTGTTCATGTGTATTTCTTCTTTTGTAAATTATTACTTACACACAAGAAAAGATAAGTTGTTAACTCAGCCTGTCCACTGTGAAGAAGATGCTAGGTGCACATTTAATTTCCAGAGCAGCTAATTTATGCAGCTGGCTTTCAAATATTTTCTAAGCGCAGTGGTGTGGAGGAAAATCATGCAGTTGCATAACCACTCAATATTTTTTCTTTTCAAGTGAAGTCTCAAAATTGTTGAAAAGCATAAAAAAATATTTCTTTAAAAATGAGGCCAGACATCAAAATAATCCATACTGAGATCATGTTGCAATAGAAGCAACAAGGTGCACACATTATATTATGTTAAATAATTCTTACAATACCTAAAAACTAAGGAGAAAAGAGAAAATTGATAGTCCCCTCAAGCAGTAAGGCAGAATTTATAAATAGAAAATCATGAAGAAAGTATGTATTTGAGGATCCTTTAAATTGTGTTTTGAAGGTCACTAAGCTCATACATAGTCCACAAAGAAAAGAGATAAGGGTCAAGAAATATGGGACATTCTAATACAATATTTCCTTCTAGACGGGTCAAAATGTGCATGTGTATATTAGTCACTCTGAGAAATCTAGCAGTAAGGAAAAAATTAAATTTGTTTAAACAGTTTCCCTAACCATTTGACCTTTGAACAAGTCCCACCCATTCAAATCTCCTTTAACTATTGACATATGGAAATATTTAGGAAAACCTTGTCCAAGAGCAGGGTCTGGCACATTTTTTTAAGTAAAGGCCAAATAGGAAATACTTTAGGTTTTACAGTGTAACAACTACTCAATGCTATCTTTGCAACATGAAAATGACCATAATACAGTACCCAGTAACAAAGGAGAATGGCTATGATCCAACCAATGATCACAAAAACATGCTATTTACAAAAACATGGCAGACCGAAGTTAGTCCATGGGCCACAGTTTGCTGACCCCTGAAATGGAGGCATGATCATTCTCCCAGAAATTGCAGCTGAAAATGCTCCATCTTTATCCAATAGGGTTTGATTTCAAGGATCTTTCAGGGGGCAACAAACATGAGGGGTTTCCTTGAACTTTACTGTGACAAGATAAAGATACATGCAGGCAGTGATGGTTTAGTTTCATCCACTGTGCTGAATAAAGGAAAGACACCCCCAATGCTAAGATGTACGTCGCCTTCAGCTAAACACAAACAGATGCCTACAGTTTACCAGATTTTAAACAGTTATATGTTTCCATACAAATGCAGAATTAAGCTAGACATACACCTCAAAAACCAAATTCAGGTAAATATATTTACTAAATGTACTGGAAAGTTGAAAAGATACTACTGTGCTCTTGATTTTGAGTGCTAATTATGCAAATTATCAAGTTATATTTCCATAAAATGATATATTATTCTAGGCCATGACTGAATTTAAGAGGTAAATTAAAATGGTCTCCCTGCCTTTGCCTAGTGATATCTGTCCTACCAAAGTTCCCATTAAGACACTATTTCCACCTAATGGAAATAACCTCAGGTGACTGAAATATCAAACAGTGATGTAAAATACAATATTTTTCTCCATTACAGTCTTTTCCTTGCTCTCATTATATTGTTTAGAAGCTCGTGTAACTTATCAAATTAGCAAAAATGTTAGCAAGTATTATAGTGCTGGCTCCCAACATTAGTTCTGATCATTTAGCTCATTTTTTCAATTCTCTGGAGGTTCAGAAGACCTTTGGCAATTCCACTAAGTGATCTGTTATTTTCCTCAGTAAATGTCATTTCCCTAATCTAGTAATTAATAAAAAACAAAGACAGGTTTCTTAGTAAATGTTACTTGCTGGCTTGCTTTTTATGCTATATTCCTACCATGTCCCGTTTCTTACTACCCCTCCCAAAATGAAGTTATTATTATTACTGACTAACATTTAATTAGGTTGTTTGATCTTTGGCTAAACAAGTTTGCAGATATCCATTACCATACGTACAAAGACCAGCCCAACTGTTTTAATGAATACTGATATCTTCATATAATGACAAACCCCTTTATTCTCTAGCTACTGAATTACTGGACAGTGATCACAAGAAAACACACTATATACACGAAACAGGAATCCTTGTTTTTTTTTTTCACAAAATTAAATTTTGGATGGAGGATTAGGTCACGAGTTTGTTTTGTCTGAGCATAATTACATCAAGGTAGAACTCAATAAATGAGTTATTTTTTAATTATTCAAAATTTAGGCCAAAATGATAACAGCTAACTTCATACAGAATTGATTTTTTATTTCTAATTTCCATAATATCCCATTTTTCAATGGACTGTCCGTGGTCTGCAGAACCTTTGAGTGAGCATGTGAGATCTTTCCTGATGTGGCTGAAATGTGCCACACTGTTGCAAACTCCTCTCCACCGCCCTTACTACCACTGACATTCAGCCATCTCATAGTACAGTAGGAACACACCAAGCTACATCTTGGCTTATGCTTCTGTGAAATGGTACATGCTTTCCTGCTTACCTAAAATGACCCTCTACGCCTTTTCTGAACAGGTCACGGCTACATTCAAAAACTATCCACCGTGATTTCTTCTATTCATTCATTTACTCAAAGTACATACTTAGACCTATGTGCCAGGTGATGTCTGTTCACTGGAGGGACAGTGGTGAACAAGATGGTCCCTACTCTCATGGAGCCTACATCTAGAGGAGATACACAAAAAACAAACGCATAAGTAAAGAAGATAACCATAAGTTGTGAAAACAGCCATGACGAGATCAATGGGCAAAGTGAGAGAGAACAAGGCATTAAGAAGCACAGCTTTAGACAAGGTGATCAGGGCAGGCCTCACTGCAGAGGTCACCTCACCACTGAAGTTTGGGGCTGAGAAGCAACAGATGCATGAATCTCTAGGACTCGAAAGACTTTGGCATGATCGGAAATCAAAATCAAGCCAGTGTGACTGGAGCAAAAGACTAGACTGAGGTGTTGGGAGCTGGCCTTTCCTTCCCCAAATTTTTCCTCCCATCCCCTTAAAATCAGCCCATTGGGTCCCCTCTTTCTCAACAGCCTATGATGTCATAAATATCTGCCTCCAGCTCTGCTCTGAGATCTCGGAGGACAATTACCATAAATTATACACATCTGGTATTCCAGCACCTTTATAGGGCCAAGTACATAGAGCGTGTTCAGTAAATATTTGTTCAGATCGAATGTCTGTGTCAACATTCTTGATCCTAACCCCTCCCGATGTCTCCAAGGGCTCACTTCATCCTTTGGCCACACCGTCACCCTCTCTTAATTCAATGCACAGATAATCTCCAGTTTTTCCAATCTTTAAACATAAAATAAAATCTGCTCCTATGCCTACCCTCTGTCTTCCCATAGGGAGGGCTTCTCCAGTTAACCTTCTGAAAATTCCAAGACAGAGGTTTTCATTTTTAAAAAAAAATTTTTATTTTAAATACGTGAGGTACAATTGAGGGTTTGGTATACAAGTGTTCATGATGCAGGTACCCTTGCTAGTGAGGTGTGAGGTGTGCCCCTCCACCCCTGGCAGTTTCCCACTATTGCCAGTCCCTTTCTTACAGTATTACGATAGTTGTTCAAGGTCCATTTATGAATGAGAACATATGAGAACATATGATTCTCTGTTTCTGAGATAGATCACTCAGTATTATAGTCTCTAAGTCTATCCAAGTGGCTGCAAAGTTCATAATTTTGTCCTTCTTTATGGCTGTGTAATATTCTATTGTGTATATGTACCACATTTTTTTTATCCATTCCTCTTTCGACGGGCAGTACAGTTGGTTCCATGTTTTTGCTATTGCGAATAATGCTGCAATAAGTATGTGTGTACAGATATCTTTTTCACAGAGTGACTTGAGTTCCTCTGGGTACATTCCCAGTAGAGGGATTGCAGGGTCATATGGGAGGTCGATTGTTTCTGCTTCCTGCTCCCTCAGTCCTTCCGCAGAGCTCGCTGCAGTTCCGTGTTTTGAGTCCTCCCTCATGGACGCAGCTGGTTGTGTTGTGTCTGAGTTCAGTTGTCAGACTGTGTAGGTCTGAAGATTCACCTTACAATGAGACAGGTTATTTAACCTCACTTTACGTAGGCAGCCTCACCTGGAACACGAGGACAATAACAGCCCCATAAGGCTGGTGGAAAGACTCAAAGAGCCACCATATGCAAAGTGTCTGGCACGATAGGTATTTTACCCTTCACACCGGAGTCCTCTGCAGCTCTCCCATTTTTTTTTTAAGTTGGGGTCTCACTCTGCTGCCCAGTCTGGAGGGCAGTGGCACAATGACAGCTCACCATAGCCTTGAACTCCTGGGCTCAGGTGATTCTTCTGCCTCAGCCTCCAGAGTAGAACGGACTACAGGTGCATGCCATCATGCCCAGCTAATTTTTCAATTTTTTTGTGGAGACGAGGTCTCTCCAGGTTGTCCAGGCTGGTCTCGAACTCCTAAGCTCAAGCAATCCTCCTGCCTCAGCCTCCCACGGTGCTGAGATTACAGGCATGAGCCACCATGCCCGGCCACCTTTCCTTTTGTGTTGAAATTATTTTCTCAAGTGACTTCGCTGTCAACACCGTCTCTGCATTCCTCTTCTCCATTTCTGTCAATCACAGCTCAATGCCATGAGTTCCTGTCCTCTGGTCTCTCCTGCATGTCAATGTTTACCAAGGTTTTCCTCATTTCCCTCTACACGTTTAATTCAAACCTGTCCATTGCAATAACCATCTAAATGAGGTATGTTCGAGCCACGGCACGAGGGCCACGGGCAGCCCAGGACAGCTAGGAATGTGGTCCCACAAAATCTTTTAATGTCATGTATTTTTTGGCATTTATTGTTCTTCGTGACCTCATGCACAGCTCCATTTTTGAGGTTCACAATCACTCCTCATTCGGGACCTCCCTTTTTGGCAGAACATACATTTGTGAGCAGTGGTTTTCAATTATGAAACACATGAAAAGCAAAAGCCAAACAAACATTTGTGGCGAGCACCTTGAGAACTCACTAAGAACTGTGACCACTCTGTCAAACCAGACATTGACAGATTCAAATTGCTCACCAGTTTTACATTATTCTAATTTTTCTACACTTTACAATAAAGCATATAAAAAAATAAAAGAAGTCTTATTGTTTATATATGCACTAACTATATTATATAATCTATGTGTGACCCAAGACAACTCCTCTTTACTCAATGCAGCCGAGGGAAGCCAAAAAGTTGGACACCCCTGCTCTAAATAATAGTGAACAGAGTGATTTGAGTTCTTCCAGGTATATTCCCAGAAGGGGGATTGTGGGGTCATATGGAAGATCGATTTTTAGAACTGTTAGGAATCACCACACTGATTTCCACTGAGGTTGTACTAGTTTACACTCCCACCAACAGTGTAGAAGTGTTCCCTTTTCGCCACATCCTCTCCAGCATCTGTTATTTTTTGTTATTGATGATAGTCATTCTGACTGGAGTTAGGTGGTATCTCAATGTAGTTTTAATTTGCATTTTTTTGATGACTAGTGAGGTTGAACATTTTTTCATGTACCTGTTGGCTGCTCATATGTCTCCTTTTGAGAACTATCTATTCGTATCTTAAGATACCTGCACACATATGTTTATCACAGCATTGTTCACAATAGCAAGAACATGGGACCAACCATAATGCCCATCAAAAGAGGACTGGATTTTTAAAATGTGGTACATATATATAATGGAATATTATGCAGCCATAAAGAAGAACAAAATCATGAACTTCTCAGCAACCTGGATGGACTTAGAGTCTATAATACTGAGTGATCTCTTATAGAAACAACGAACTATCACATGTTCTCACTCATAAGTGGACCTTGAACAACTATCGTAACACTATGAAAAGGATTGACAGGAGCAGTAAACTGTGAGGGCGGGGGGTGGTAAGGAGGTGGGATGGGCAGTAGTGGGAAACTGCTTGGGGAGGGGCGGGGCACACCTCACCAACAAGGCTGCCTGCGTAATGAATATTTCTATACCTAACCCTGAACTGTATCCCACAATTTTAAAATAAAAAATTTAAAGGCAAAAAAACAAATTAGTTAATAAATAAATAATAGTGAACACCAGATTTTTTTTTCTAAGTCAGATCTTTTTTTTTTCTAAGTGTTGGATATCTCTGCAGTGGATTTCCACCAACCTTCCAACAGGATACTCAAATTCCACACCTTTCCCCTCGAAATCAACTCCTCTCCTCCTCTGCACCTCTGGCAGGGCTCCCTGCTATAAGGACTAGCACGAACGTCTACCCCAGTCCACTAATTCAGACACATTTGATGATTCCTAGGCTGTGCTCATCCACTTCTTCTCTTTTCCTTCACGTGTCTTCGTACCACCTTCTGGGTCTCTCCAGAACTCCCCCCCCACAAGCCCACTGCCACTGCGTACCTTAGATCACCAGCCTTCCATCCCCCTCACCTGCAGAAGGTCTCCTCACTGATCTGCATGTCTTCAGACTCAGAAACGTCCGATCTATCCCACAGCTGCCAACAAGGCCTTTTTAAAACGCAGATCTGATCATGCCACTGCCCTGCTTAAAACCCTGCAATGGCTCCCCAAAGCTTTCGGGATACAGCTCCAACTCGCCAGTGTCATGCGAGGCCTTCTGCCTGAGCCAGATCAGTGCCCTTGATAGCTCCCTCCTCACCCATTCAGGAGGCTGCAAGTGCCCTATAAAAATCTGCTGCAGCTACGTTCTGGCTGCTTGGGAAATTCCTCCCAACACATCCCAGTCGGACCGTCACGGCTTTGAGTCTGCTGTCATCCCAAGTCCCTGGTTTCTTCTCAGTCCCTGCCTCTGATAGGAACGCTTCCTGGCTGCCTCCTGAGACATCAGATCTGCTGGCTTTCAATGTCTTGTTCTCTCTGAAGCATAGTCTCTGGTCATCTTTGTGCCCCGTGCTCTGTGGTCCATGGGCAAGGGACATTCCCATCCTTATCCCATTCTATCCCAGACTTCCCTCATGTTGTTCTCCAGCCCAGTCCGGCACCCAGTTTCTCCCCACCTGGGAGGAGGTACCAGACTGTCTCTTATACGACGGGGACCCAAAAGATGGAATTTATTTATTAAACAGTTGTGCATTTATTCTTAGAGGTTTAAACTTCAGTTACCTTCAGAGTGCTCTCTGTCTAATGCAATACACCTATTGGGATGCTTTTTCCCCTGCTCAGTACTGCTTTTGAACTCCTCAGTTTGGATACCTTTTAGTGTTTCTATCGTTTTTTTGTTTCACTTCTTCCACATCAGCCAAACGTTTCCTTTTGAGGACTTTGTTCATCCAGGGAAGCAAGAGAAAATTCACTCGTGGTGAGACTGAGTGAATAGAGAGGGTAGGGCACAGGAGTCATGTTGTTTTGGGTCAAAAACAGCTGAACATTCGGTGCCCAGGTGACCAGGTACATTCGTAAATCACCCACCTTGAATGGGCAGATGTGTTGAAAGAATCTCCAAAAAAAAATAATAATTCACGGAAGCTGAACTCAGCCTCTCACAACAGCACTAGCTGGTACACTGATGAGTTGATGGGTTCCTAAGAACACTTACCTAGCGGGGGAAGCTGTACTACAAAGGGCCTATTCCTCAAAAGATAATTCCAGATTTTGGGGTGTCCCCCCTCATAAACTCACTGATCCCTGTGCTTCATCCACATGGAACACTTGCTGTTCTTGCTGTTTCATACCTTTGTCCCTACGCACAAGCCATTCCCTTTGGATACGCTTTGGATACACTGGGCTTCCTCTCTCTATCCCCACACCATGTTGCCCAGCATACCTGTCCGTTTCTTACTCAGGCCAGCACTTCAAGATTCCACTCTTGGAAGCCTCTGATGACACTCACCTGGTCTTCATTAGAAAAACTCTCTTCTGCCGGGCTCGGTGGCTCAGCCTTTAATCCCAGCACTTTGGGAGGCTGAGGTGAGTGAATTGCCTGAGCCTGAGGGTTCGAGACCCGCCTGGGCAACTTGGCGAGACCTCATCTCTACAATAAGTCAAAAATTAGCCGGGCGTGGTGGCGCGTGCCTGTAGTTCCAGCTATTTGGAAGGCTGAGGCGGAAGGATCGCCGGAGCCCAGCAGGTCGAGGTTGCCGTGGCCAGGAGCGGCCACTGCACTCCAGTCTGGGTGACAGAGTGAGACTCCAACTCAAAAAAAAAAAAAAAAGAAAAGAAAAAAGAAAAACTCTCTTCTGTCCTCTAAAACCCTCCTCTGTACAAATCTAACATTGAGTTTCTTGTTTAAAAGTTATTTTATTTCCCTTACCTAAGACGGTCAGCCCCTAAAGTCAGGAAAATGGAATCAATGTTTGTATTTTCATGCCCAGTTCAGTGAATGCCTGACACACGATTTCTCAATGTATGAATGAACAAATAAATTTCGCATTCCTACAATGAACTGACTAGGTGTCATTTTGAAACACTTTTTGGATGCAATACAAATGTCATTTGACAAAGATTTGCAATCTTAACGCCAAGTGTATGTGAATACTAGTTCTCTTAAGTTAGACATATTCCCAAATATCTCTGAGAATCGTGTGATAATGCTTCTATTTTTACACTTATAATGTATCGACTCCTTAAAAAATGAAATCAACGTCCATCAATTTCCTTCTCTAAAAGTCCTGGATGATGAGGCAGGATGTCTCAGTTGAAGCTGCCCACGTGCGGAATTATGTAGTATATTTGATGTGAATAGGTTCCCACCAGGGACTAAAATAAGATACCCTTATTCTTTCTCAATCTGCATTTGCAAGGCTCTGAGGAAGGAACATTTGCATTGCAACTTTCTGAGCAACTTCGCTCCTGTAGTGTTTTTAATTGTGCCATTTATACCTGACACAGTTATCCCTACGACTAACCGCAATATTACTGAACAGAGACAGTTATCAGATATATTATTAAAACTGGTAAAGACAAATGTGTGGAATGCAGAATGCTAATGTTATTTTGCCTGATATTATAGCACTTTGTAGTTCTAACCCCTAACACACACACACACACACACACACACACACACACCACCCCACACAGAGTTTGGAACTCCATTGAAACAGTTTATGATATATAATGCTTATAATGGTCACCGTTTACTGAGCATTCACTACATGCCAGAAATGGCTCTAAGAATTTTATATACATTTTAACATTTAGCCCTTATACCAATCCTAAGAAATAGGTTAATATTATTATCACCTATTTTCAGTTGAGGAAACAGAGACAGAGGAAGGTAAATAGGCTAGAGTCTCATAGCTGGTAAGTGAGAGAGCCAAACTGAAATCCAGGCTCTGCATTTAATCTCTTTGCTATCATTTGTGTGTGTGTGTGTGTGTGTGTGTGTGTGTGTGTGTGTGTGTGTGTGTGTGTTTTGAGTTGGAGTCTCACTCTGTCACCCAGACTGGAGTGCAGTAGCCACTCCCGGCCACTGCAACCTTGACCTGCCGGGCTCCGGCAATCCTTCCACCTCAGCCTTCCAAATAGCTGGAATTACAGGCATGCGCTACCGTGCCCAGATGATTTTTTTATTTTATTGTAGAGATGAGGTCTCGCCAAGTTGCCCAGGTGGGTCTCGAACCCGTGGGCTCAGACAATCCACTTATCTCAGCCTCCCAAAGCACAGGATTACAGGCTGAGCCACCGAGCCCAGCTTTGTATATATTATAGTATAAAACAAAGATTAGCATGACTTTACCAAGAAAAGTATTAAAAAAAAAAAAGCAAACGGAAAATACTGTCCTTCCCATAAATGGAACTGAGTATATGCATGCAATGAAACTCAGTGTGATTCCTCTATATATCCATTCTATCATAACTGTTGACTTTTCTTTCTCCTACCAAACTTTATGCCTCCAACACATGGAAAAGGCCTTGGCTTACAGAAGGTGCCAAATAAAGATCTGGTAGCTACCTTTGTGCATACCTACAAAAATGGAATTTGATCAATAACTTTTAAAGCCACAGAATGAAACCTGTGACAAACATTTGGTTTTCAGTATTCCATACATCCTCAATAATTATATGAAGTTGAAATTATCATATCTTTTTAATCAAAAATTTCTGTGGTTGAAAGAGGTGAAGTGACTTATCCCACATCATGTAGCTCTAAGTAGTAAAGCAGGGTTCAAACACGGGTCTGTGTTATTACAAATCTCAGTGCCGCATGGTTTTAAGCACCTTTAACTGTATAATCTTAACTACTCAAAGAGATCAAATATTGGTTAGGGTTTGCCGTGGCCCTTTCTAGCGTAGGAGTTTTGTGTTTTTATTAGTCTCAAGTTTCTAGCTATGTGATTCCAAATTGTCAACACTGTCAATTATACAGCTATATCTATGTGAGGCACACAATTGATAAACACTGCTTTATTCCAAACACTTTTTTTGCTTCCTATTTTAATTTAGTTTTCAATCGCTAGTGAAAACCCTTACAAAGGACATAATATGATCTCTGACATCACCATGGAAGAAAAAAGTAGCTTCCAGGTGACCCTTGCAAAGCCTCATACTTTTTTATTCACATGAGCCACGATGTGTACAAGGTCAACAGAAAAGGTGAGTCTGGCAGAATTCTCAAGAATCCCAAACAAAACTGATGGCACCGTTCAAAGTACAAGTTAAAGAAATGAAAACATATCTTGAAAAAATAATCTCCTGTGTTGCTTTTTTATGCTAGCATAAAATCAAAAACATTTAACAGAGAGTGAGGAAGAGTAAACCATAAGTTTCATTTTTAGCCAAGGCAAGAATAGAAAGAGAAGAAAAATGCTCATTATCTAGCAAAGCACCTGACCAGAGTAGGCATCAGTAACTATGTATTGAACAAATGAATGAGGTTCACATTTTCTTCTATAAAAGAGGCTACCTTCCACCAATGGCTAACTCTTGTGCAATATGTTACCATGATTGTAATAATTATAAAGAAATCTCTAGCTAAAATCTTAAAAATTTAAATGCTAAAAAATGACAACTCTAATATCCTAAAATAACTTTCATCCACTTTACTTATTTGATTAGTGACTCTCTAACTGCATAAATAGTAGACTGATTTGAAAATAGTCCTGTTCATTTTCACTAACTCTAGTATTCCAATTATAGCGTACTATTCATTGGAACTAGCGTCCCTACAAAATCCTGCAAACATGCTTAAACATTAAAATTAGAGGTGCCTTCTATTGCTGTTTAAGATTGTATTCATTCAAAGGTTTCTATCATTTTTCTTAATATCAAGAGAAAAAATAATAATTATTAAATCACATTACGTACCAGCTGAGTGGTACCCATCTGCAATGGGTTACCAACTCATTAAGTCTAGTCTCTATATAATATTGGGATCAGTTATCAATTGACCAGAATTTACAAAGTAGGAAGCATGTTGTTCTGAACATGAAATGAGTCTAAGTCGATCTGTCCAGAAACAAGTAATAAAGCTGACCTGAATAATAAGGGTCACTTTTCATTCTAAGACTGAAGTCTGTCTCTTTCAGAATTCACCCTAGCATGGTCAATATCACCAATCTTTTTTCCTCTCTCTCTCTTTTTTTTTTTTTTGTTGGACCAATTAAACACCAGACATCAAGACTTGGTTTAATGGTATGCTGACCCCATTGATGAGTCTTTCCTTTTAATTGCTTTGAGTGCCTTTGCGACAACTTATAATGGTATTTTCTAAAATTCTATTAAAAAGTAGATCTGCTTCCATTTCATTTGTGCCCAAAGACAAAAACAAAGCAACCATAAAGTTGTTTTAAATACATATTTTATATTAATGTACTAAAAAATTGCATGGAATTAATTTGAATTGCTTTTCTTTTAATTGAAATAGGTAATGATACTGTAGGGGGAAAGTGTCATTAGTCAAAGTACCCATTTTGTGAATCCTCAGTCTCTCATACAGATTAATATTGATACAAATTCATTTCTTAATTCTGAAAATTATTAATTAAAGCAGCTTGGCCTGGTTTCCAGATTTAAATGTATCTCCTTGAACCATTTTTTTTGGATCCCTTTGCAATATCCATCCCAAACATTAGAATTCCTAGTTTATTCTGGCTCAGATTCAATCTTCCAAAATTTCCTCTCTGTTTACTTTGGTCTTTTGGAAGAGGTCCAAGTTTGTCTCCAGTCTTTGAAAGCAGATGAATGAAACTGAAATTGCATTTACTGTTCTTTTGACTCTTCTGCTAGTGCTCAAAGACATATCTAATTTCTCTGGCAATCTTCATAAAGAAAAATTACCAAATTAATTTATTTTAGCACTCACTAAAACCGGGTTTATTCACAGCTAATATAACATTATTCCCTTTTTTTATTAAAGAATAAAATCTTTATTAAAGGATAGATTACTGTTTTCCCAGGTATGGCTATAAAAAGTCGTATACAATCCTAAGTATCTTGACGTAACAAAAGTTAGACTCCTTTAAAGTTGAAGGAATTGAAGCCTGGTAATTAATTAGTGCCCAGCCTAGGACTGGAAACCAAGTCCAGTATCACTTCTGATCTCTTCTCACTCCTGTGCTGGCCTATAGTTCTCAGATTATTCAACTGCTGGTTTGATCTTCAAAGTTCTTATGGAATGTTGAAAACTCAACTCTTTCTCTCATTCTTTCCATTACTGTGCACTGATATTATCTTGCTTTTTCTCAGAAGAGAAATAGGAACAAGTAAACATCAAAATCATTATGGGCTATAAATATGGAGAAAAGCCTAAACCGAATATCTTGAGAAAATATGTAGCAAATAGATGATAGGATGATAAGCACTGCAGAAGCAGATGACAGACCCAGACGGATAGATAGAAAATTCACCCACTATTAACATTTTCAATACATAACACTTAACTCCTCAAAGGTTTTTGTGCACACAAGCAAAAGAACCCTCCGCTTTAAGGACACCTATGAATTTTTAGTAGTCTGAGCAAACACTTCAATTCAAAATATGACATTTCAAGAATTGTCCTACAAAGATGTAAAACGTACTTAAAATTGCTCAAGAAAAGATAATTCACACAAGACAAAAGAAAGTTATTATAATGATTTGCTTAGGTCCCATATTTCTTCTGGTTATAAGTTTAGAAAGGCACTCAAGCGCCAAAAAAAGACACAAATAAAGATGCACATGGCCTAATGCAATTATACAGAAAATTTGTGAATGAGTCCATTTTTTTGCAAACCATGATCTTATTTTAAAATGCATTGCAAGGTATTTTTAAGGGGACTCTGAAGTAACTCTTTACAAAGAATAATTCAAAATAATCTTCTGTTTTGTTCACAAAATTACCCAAGAGAGAAGTTGGCTGGATATCTAGGCAGGATCTCAGAGATATTCAGCACTAGATTGGGATAAGCACACTAAGGGATCTTATCCTTACTTGGAAAGTTTGAGCCAATTCATTCCCTGGCACAATTTATAATCAATTGAGCAACTTATTAAAAATAAATAGCAGGACCCAAGAAACACCGTAGATGGAATAAATCAAAATCTCTAACAAGAGCAGTTTCACTGGACTGAAGTTACCAACACTTAAAAGAAGTGGGTTGAAGAGAAAACACAAAGAGGGGAATTAGAGACAAAAAAATACTAACAACTCAAAAAGTTTCCAACTTGGGGCCAGGCACAGTGGCTCCCGCCTGTAATTCCAGCACTTAGGGAGGCCAAGTCAGGAGGATGGCTTGAGCCTAGGAGTTTGAGACCAGCCTGGGCAACATAGCAAGACATCAACTAAAGGGAATTGGAGAAATAAAAGACTAACTGGACATAGACTGACAAAGTTTTATTTGTTTAGTTTTTTGTTTCACTTCGTTTTTGAAGATGGGAAATACTACGACATACATCTGCCATGAGCCAATAGAAAAGAAGTTTTTTATCATCAGAGAGATAAGGAGCGCTCGCTGATGTGCTGACTTTGAATGAACAAGAGGGAATGGACTGCAGGCCACAAGGGAAGGAGTTGGACGGGGTTGGAGCAGAACAGGAGGCGAGGCCGACCGTGTGGACACAGAGACAGGAAGAGGAGAATCCGGGCAGAAGCAGCACAGCGAAGCTCCCTCAGAGAGCTTTTATTTTCTTGGTGAAAAAAAGAAGTCCAGTCATAAGACAAAGTGAAGAATGGGGATGGGATACTGCAGATCTACGGACAAGGCAGATGTAAAATAATCAGGCAACTCGAATAATGAAATGTCATCCCATTGGTCTGTTATACCAGAAAAGCAATGCCATTCAAAAATGAAGTGCCTTATTCTCACATGCTTTGATCTCAGCAAGCCCATTCCGGGGCCTAACAACCGTCACTTCCCCTTAGAAAGGTGTGAAACCACTCTCCTCTAGTTCCTTCTAGTCTTGCGAGAGATAAATAAAGCCTGTCAGGCTCTGCTTTGCAAAATATCTCTTCCCCTTTTCAAAACTCAGGATGACACCTGCTTATCTCGTCTGCCGGTTCCTATTCTCCAGAATTTCTTCATAATAAAACCACAGAAAATTGTTCAGCCATCTTATTTTTTTAGCACTCTCAAGCCTCCCCAGTATAATTCCATTGAATCAGCACATGTGAACTCTTACAAATACTATGGTCTTCAGCTTGCCACCTTGCACATCAATTCAACATAGTGAGAAATTCCTAATCTCACCTGACCTGGCCTGACCATTCTTTTGTTTCAGTAAATTTTATTGTGTATATTTGAGGTTTATTGCATCATGTTACAGGATACATATAGATGGCAAAATGGTTACTAGAGTAAAGCAGTTCAATGCATCTATCATACACAGTTACTTTGCTGGGTAACAAGAGCAACAAAAATCTACTTATTTAGTAAAAGTCCCCAGTGCAATACAATTGTATTCACTGTAGAACCCATGTTGTACATCCAGTAATTCCGTACACCCATTTTGCTTATTTCTAAACTCCGAATTATCTGACAGCCTAGGTGCACTTGTACCTCTGAAGATTAGTTTAGATGAATGCACTAGTAATCTTTTTCCTTCCTGACGACTTTTATATTCTACTCAGGTCAGAGTGTACCTTATTGGCGCATATCATAACCTAAATTTTAAAATTAGCTTATATGTTCAAATATAATTAATCCACAGAAAATATACATTCAGAGAGAGAAAGAGAAATATATATATATATACACACATATATATAAATATATATATATAGGCATTGCTATGGGTATATGTAAGTATATGTATAGATATAGATATGAATGTGATTTATACCTGCAATATTTTATATATGAGAAGATATATGTATATAAAGAGATAAATGATAAATAGATAGATAGATAGATAGATGATAGATGAGGATGGACCCCAAAAAAACACAAAATTATCTTTTAGCGAGCCGGCTCCTTATAGTACAGGCTTCCCCCACTTGGTAAGTGTTCTAGGAACCCATCAGCATCAGTGTACTAGCTAGCATTGTTGTGAGAGACTGCGTTCGTCTTCAGTGAATTTATTTCTTTTTGGGGGGGAGAGTCTTTTAATGAGTTCGCCCATTCATGATGGATGATTTACACGTGTATCTCCCCACATGGGCACTGAATGTTTGGTAGTTTTTCACCAAAAATGGCATGACCCCCACTGTCCCTCCACCCTCCCTATTTGCCTGATCTTTCCCAAGAGACTTTTTTTTTTTTTGTCTCCCCAATGAAAAAAGTCCTCCAAAGGAAACATGTGCCGATGTGGAAGAGGTGAAACCAAAAAACAGCAGAAGTACCAAAAGGCATCCAAATTGATGAGTTCAAAAACTGTTATGAACGGTGGAAAAATTATCTTGATAAGTGTATTGCATCCAGAAGAGAGTACTTTGAAGTACTTTGAAGGTGATTGAAGTTTAAACATGTAAGAATAAATACACACATTTTATAAATCAATTCCTTTTTTTTTTAGCTCCTCCTTGGACACACACACACACAATTTTACTTTATTATTACTTTGCAATTTTTTGCAGCAGCTCAGGGAAGGAGACAAAGAAGCCAAGTCTATTAAGCCAGGCAGGTAAAAACCTCAAGCCCTCACTCAGGAGCATACTCACTACCCAGATGTCAAAAAGTAACTTAAACACTCTAAGTCCCAGTTTCTTCGCCTGTAGCACAACTTCTTCGTTGCAGATTTGTTGTATTTAAGGACAATGTTTATAAACTTCTGGCACATGGTAGGTTCTCTGTGCTTTGTGGGGTTCTGTTTTCTTCTTTTTGCTCTTTTTGCAAGTCTTTTATTTTTTTCTGCAGTGCCAGACATTTTTAATAACAACAATAAATAAATGCCTGCTGAGCTGGGTATGGCTATGATTTGATCTTGTTAATAGTAATGAGTAAATTGGCGGGAATGATGTTTGCAAATTTTAAAAGATGCCCTTTTTTTTTTTAATGGAGCCTTCTAACATCTGTGGTACTGCTACCATGGATATGATTTTTTAAAAACTCACAAATCAAATGGAACACCTATGCGATATTTATTGCCGAAGTAGTGCATTTGTAAACTCTTGCAGAGTTTGAAGCTGTGGGACCCCAGAACATAAATTTGTAATAAAGTTAGAGGGCACTTATATAAATACAGTCCAGCTTCTCGGACATAGTTTTTCATTTTATGTTCTCTCTCTCTCTCTCTCTCTCTCTCTCTCTCTCGCCCTATATCTGTCTGTCTATGTATCTATCTCTCCTCTCCCTTCTCTAAATTTCTCATCTCCCCCTTTCTCCTCATATATTTCTGTAATTCATATATTTACTATTGCTCTTTGGACAATTAAACTTACCTTGACTTTCACTAATGACTTTTTGTGGTTTTTTCCCACTTCTCTAAATGCCATGTAGAGGAAAGTCCAATGACAGTTGAGCAATTTTTTGTCATTATATCTTCTGCTTTGTCTTTTCATCAATAACATTTTTGCTAAAATGCACAAATAATAGAAATATGTCTAGTTCGTGTCACCAAAGCTGATGGGGGGGAGAGAATTTCAAGGCCAGGTAAACAAAACTGAGATTATTGGCTTGACAGTTAGAAAGACCAGAAGAATCAAAAGTTGCACTCGATCTAGAAGAATTACCTCTAAATTGATTCCTGAAGTAAATCAATTTCCTAGCCTTTTTACATGATGGCAAGTTAATGGGAAGAAATAGGCTTATGTATTTATTTGAATGATATCAATCTAATAACATTTCTGTGAGTGAATAAAGAAAACTAAAGAATAAATACCCAGCGTGATTCAGAGGACACAGTTAGAATCTGGAAAAGGTGGCTTTTTCCTCTTCAGAAGAATGTTTCTATTCTCACATTGATGTAGGGTTGTTTTCACATGCACCTCATTGGACTCGCATTTCACAATATGTGGAACCATAGACTGAACCCAGAGTTCTTGTCAGAAGCTGGGAGTGCATGGTTATTCTTGGTGGGTTTGTTCTTTTAACGTCAAAAAGAGTTGTGCTTTTTTTAAAAATGCAACTAAAAATACAACTTCATGTAATACAAAAATCCAGACTTTGTCCAAGGGACGAGTTTCAGAATCTACAGTTTTTAGTTCTCTGACTTAGGAAAGATATTTGACCTCTGTGAATCTTAATTTCCTCATCAATAAAATAGGAATAATAATGTTCACCTTGCATATTATTGTACAATTTAGAATATATATTTCATGAAAAGCAGCCGTGTTGGTTAATTTTATATGCCAACTTGACTGGATTAAGGACTGCCCAGATGACTGGTAAAACATTATTTCTGGGTGTGTCTGTGAGGGCATTTCCAGAAGAGATAAGCATTTCAATCGGTAGACTAAGTAAAGAGCAGCCCTCACCTGTTTGATCAGGCACTTTCCAATTCATTGAGGACTCAAAGAGAACAAAAAGGTGGAGGAGAGGCAGATTCTCTCTCTCTTCTCAGCTGAGATATTCATCTTCTCCTGGCTTGAGCATCAGAGCTCCTAGTGCTCAAAGCTTCAGTCTCGGACTAAATTATTCCACCAGTTCACCAGGTTCCCTCGCCTGCAGACATCATATGGGAGGATTCCTTGACCTCCATAAGAACGTGAGCCAATTTCCATAAGTTGTATCCTCTTATTTTATTTATTTATTTATTTATTTATTTATTTATTTATTTGTTTATTTATTTATTTATTTTGAGTTGGAGTCTCACTCTGTCACCCAGACTGGAGGGCAGTGGCCGCTCCCAGCCACCACAGCTTCGACCTGCTGGGCTCAGGAGATCCTTCCGCCTCAGCCTTTCAAGTAGCTGGAACTACAGGCAGACGCTACCACGCCCGGCTAATTTTTGATTTACTGTAGAGAAGAAGTCTTGCCAAGTTGCCTGGGTGGGTCTCGAACCCGTGGACTCAGGCAATCCACTCACCTCGGCCTCCCAAAGCGCTGGGCTTACAGACTGAGCCACCGAGGCCCACCTCCTCTTATATATCTATATATTTTCTATTGGTTCTGTTCTCTGGAGAGCCTTAACTAATACAGCATCTGATAAATATTCTGATGAGAAAGGACCACTAATCTGGCACTTAGACTTCCCAGCAATGTGTACCCGTTGTCTTGTGTGTGTGCATGAGGATTTTTAAAGCATCTTTGTTTTTAAGAGTTTCTGAATGTTTGGGAGACTTTCTCAATAAGAGCTAAGAAAAGAAACTAAATAGATTTGCCTTTGAAGTAAGGCTGAGCCAGTAAAAATTCTGAAAAGATACTGACATACACAGGGAGCAATGGAAATGAAAAATTATAATAGTAAAAAACATTTGTTTACTATGTCTAAGTGTTTTATATGCTTTGTACCACAAATACCAAAAACCCATTAGGGGATTACTATTTTTTTTTTTTTATTTTAACAAAAATCTGAAGCTTACACAGATCAGAAAATGTGCTCAACATTCCCTAACTAGTGATTAGCATATCTGGTGCTTGAAGACAAAGTCCCACATCCAGGGCTGAACTCTCGGCCACTCTGCTGTCAATACACATGGGAGATGGTTACAAACAGCCCCAAAGAAATAGGTAAGTACAGCAAAAGGAGAAGAGAAAAGCTCTTCTTGTATAAAATTATAATAATAACACTATAATTTGCATCTCTTTCCAGATTTCTTCTATTTGTCCATACAACTAATCACAAGTTCATTCTAGCAAACACCTTTTTAGCCAAAATCTTCTGCCAAGAACCATGCACCCAGCCCTGGGTGACCTCAGACTCAAAGAAAATATCAGATACCAAAATAAATATTTGTTCATGAAAATTGGGGAAATAATACACATGTTCAAATTCAATCTTGAACATAAAACTATTTTTCAAGGCTCCAATGCACCACTATAGAGAGATGTAATTCTATAAATTAAGATATCAAAAGGTTAAACATGGCCAGGCATGGTGCTTCATGTCTGTAATCGCAACAATTTACAAGACCAAGAAAGGAAGACTGTTTGTGCCCTGGAGTATGAGACCAGCCTAGACAAATAGTGAGATCTTATCTCTATTTTAAAAAATCAAAAAATTAGCTGGGCATGTTGGCTAGCACCTGTAGCCCCAGCAACTTGGGAGGCTGAGGCAGAAGGTTCACCTGGCCCCTGGAGGCCGCACCTGTAGTGATCCATGAGCACGCCACTGCACTCCAGCATGAGTGACAGAGAAAGACTGCCAACTAAAAAAAAAAAAAAGTTAAAATACACAACTAAAGTATTATTGAGTTGAAAGCCTACACCAAAATCCATAGTTTATGAAACAAGAATAGATACAATGACTTAATATGAATCAGCACACCCATTTTCAGCTAAATAAAATAAAATAAATTTTCTTTTCAGTGGGTCAAAAAAAAACCTAGCTGTACAGAATGTAAGCCATCAAGAGGTTTGAAAGAAATAAGTTGTAAGCACTTTGCTGCATTAAAATATAAGCAGGGTGAAGTGCTGTGCTTGCTAGGGAAGTGAACAAGTTTTTATTTTGAACAATTCTAAATGTATAAACCATGGACATGTGCGTGACCCTTAGATAACATTTGAGTCTTTCTAGTTAAGCATGCAAATCAGTAAATTATGTATATAATGGACAGTTAGGTGAGCACAATTAGAGTCCGTTTGCTATCCAAATTCACAAGCTTAATCATCATACTTGTATTTCATTGAGAATGGCTTACACACACACATATAAATTACAAAGATGTTGTGCTATGAGTTTTCATACCTATGGTTTCGATTTCTGATACAGATAATCTCCCTGTATGTTTTTCCTCTGAAGTGAAGCTTGGTTTCCAAATTATTATGTTTGTCCTATAAAGGTCTTAGGCTGTTGGACTATGTATGTGTTGATTGCCACTTTCTTTGGCTGTATCTGTGCACACTGCATCCGAACCGGTAGCACTTGAGAGTGGAATGAAGAAGGAGATAGGTTCTCTTGCCTTTTGAACATGCTGTCTGCTTTTTCTAATAATATCTTAAACATCCTTAACATCCAGACACAAAATGAAAAATTTTGAAAGAAACTGGGTAAAGAACGGTATACTATAACCTTCACTCTTGAACTCTCAATTCAACACAATCCTTTTTTTTTTTTTAATGTGGGGTACAATTCAAGGTCTGGTATACAAATGGTCATTATGCAGAGCTAATCCTTAAATGTATATTTTGCATACACATTGCCATTTGGGAGGAAGCCTGTAAGGATCATTTAATGTCAGGTTTACTGAGTAACAAAAGTTCATTAAGGCTATAAGTTTTTTTCAAGTCACTTCTTCCCCACAACTTTCAGATTTATCTCATAGAACGAAGAAGGCGGTATGCTCTGTTAGGTCATACAAAAGACTTGCCATGGATGACAGCTCAATTCTTCTCAAGTTTTCCACCCCTTGGCTGGACATGTCTATCTGAATGCTTCTCCAATACCAGATGTCAAGGGTCTAATATCGGGTCAGATACCATGTTAAGTGTGCTATATCCGTGACTTCATGTGAGCTTCACAGTAATCAGATGAGGCTGTATTCTGGTGAACTGTTTTATAGATGGAGAAACTTAACTATTGTGGCATTGGCGACATTGCCCAAGATCACATCATCAGTGGATCTAGTATTTACACACAAGAAATGTGATTCTGGAGTTCAAACTTTTAACTGCTATGCCAGACGTATGCAGCAAGGTTTCCTGTGAACCAGAGGTGGCAGAAGAGAACACTGAGTTGGTCATTTAGAAGTGGTAGGGTCAGAAGGAGTGAGGGCGACAAGAAAGACATCTTAGATGCTCCAGAGTCTATGTTTCCAAGAGAGGTATCTCAGAGAGCCATGAGTTGCTCTCTCTGTTTTTTGCCTTTTGCCACTATATTTTGTTTTACTGACGTAGACAGTAGTTTCTAAAATCTGGCACAGAAGCAGCAGGGTAATGGGTTTCCAAAGGAACAGCAATTTGGCTTACAAAAAATTAGCAAAATGTTATAACTCATCAGTGGAATCAGCGTAGCACAAAAGGAAAACAATGTTCTTGTGCGAAGAGACATTCAAATAGAATAAGGCAAACTTTTAATGGCTCTCCTTTTTCGATTTTTTTTTTTTCGTTACACTACATTTGACAATCTGTCAAGGAAAGGACTAGATTACTTTTAATTATGGACAGAAGGATAGATGTAAAAATTGCTTTTCAAAATTCTATTTGGAGATGTAATTTGTGTCAAAATCAAACTCTGTCACCATGGACTAAAAGGCTTTGGGAAATCCAAAGGGAAAGTAAAAACTGTGTGTAGAGAATTTTTTATTGTGTATTATATGTAGTTGGCACCGGTGAGAAATCAGAACCCTTTTCATGTGGTATGTCGTGAGATGTGGAATCCTGAATGAGTTCCCCAACTTCTCCCCATTTCATGCATGAAGACCGACCCCGATGTGCTTGAGGAACTGGGTTTATACTGGGGTTCTGGAGCTCCTCACACCAATTCTGTCCTTGTAGTTGCTCGTATTCCTTGATTGTAAGCATTAGAACCCCATTTCTGATTAACTTAAACAACAAAAAGAGGGCACATATTAGAGGAATCTCTGGGGACTCCAAACGGAACAGGCTGAGAGCCAGCCTTGAAGGAAGCTCAGCATCAGATCAAGGACCAGGCCAGCTGTGAACATCAAGGTCACAGAGCCACCTTGGCCATCTCTTTAGGGCACTGCACAGGAAGAAGTGAACTCAACTATCTTTTTCATTCTTGTAACACTCAGCTCTAGAGTCAGAGTTCCCTTAAAAAAGAAAGCGATAGGTTTTATCTGGGAAACCTGTCCATTTGGAGGTTAAGGAAGTATAAAACCTTGATTTACAGTTCTAGCAAGAGTAGAGAGGTCATTCTTCAGAAAGAAATCAGAGCCCTGTTTGGAAAGGAGAATGATTATTGAGCAGCCAAAAATCCAAATGGTGAGCTGATATAACAAAAGTTGTTACAGGATTGTAAGTTTTTTATTTTTGGACACATTAAAGGATTTAAGTTTGTTTCCTCTGGAAAAGAGAAAACCATGGTATCTATATACACTACAGTTTTCCAAGTATCCACAAAATCACTAAGAAGAGCCTGACCAGTTGGTCTCCATAGCTAAGCAGGAGCTGAACAGAATTCATCTACATAAACCCTGGCTCAGTTTAAGCTGAAACAGAAGAAAGATCAGTTTCTTGTCAAGCAAAAACAATAGACTGTGCATGAATTTAATATTTTATCTACTACATTTTTATTTTTTTTGAGTTGGAGTCTCACTCTGTCGCCCAGACTGGAGTGCAGTGGCTGCTCCCGGCCACCGCAGCCTCGACCTGCTGGGGATCCGGCGATCCTTCCGCCTCAGCCTTCCAAGTAGCCGGAATTACAGGCGCGTGCTACCACGTCCAGCTGATTTTTTGATTTATTGTACAGATGAGGTCTCGCCAAGTTGCCCAGGCGGGTCTCGAACCCGCGGGCTCAGGCAATCCACTCACCTCAGCCTCCCAAAGGCGCGGGATTACAGGCTGAGCCACCGAGCCCAGCTTCTACTACATTTTTTAACATACATAATCCGAGAGCTTGAAGGTGTGTCGGAGATTATCTAAGACAAACTTAATTTTATAGGCTAGAAAACTCAGACTCGGGTTAGAATCAGCCCAAGGTCATACAAGTGTTCAGTATCAAAAACAATTCTATCATCTAGATTTCCTCACGTATAATAACATCCACTATTCATTGTTTTCCTGGACCTTGTGCATGCTGGTTGATCTAGATACACACTCATTAAAGGTCATTTCTTGGGATTTCCTTTTGATTCTATTCTCTACAATTTTATGATTGTAACTATCAATTTTATGATTGTAACTATCAATCTCCAACATGCAAGTTTTAAACCTAAGTATTTCATCAAATTATTTCCATTAATTTTAGCATCCACCAACATTGTGTTTTGATTTCCTAGGGGTACTTTGTTGCTACTTGGTATTTTTATTTCAGACTTAGGTAAAAGCATTAAGAATCATTTACAGATGGATTTGTGTCATTATTATTGTCCATGAGTTAGAAGGAAAATGTTAGCAAAATATGTACTAGTAATTTAAAAACTTCTGAACTGGTAGAATCCAACCTTCCTGAGTTATGTTTCTTCTAAGAGAGCATGTTACAGGATGTCAACCTCCCTGCCATCAAGAGCACCAGTGATTCAGCATTCCTTAAAACTATACCCAGGATTTTCTTCCAAGCTGCTGACATCCATTCTGTACTTATATTCCTTTCCCTGATAGTCCTGTCAGTTTTTGACTGAAATGTCAAGAGGTCGCCATTGTCCAGTCATGCCACCAAGAGTAACAATTAAGCTCACACATGCACACACAATGTCACCTTCCTTACAGCTGTCATCTGGTCAACAGCAATTGTGAAACTCTGCTCAGTATAGCCACAAGCTATTTCAGGCATGTTAAAATATGGAAAAATATGTGGACAAAACTAATGAAACACAGTAATTGTTTTTTTATTTTGGCACTTGAAGTGAGTATGAGGAAATAGTTTCCATTTGATTATAAAATTTACTCACCCTTTACATACAATTGCACACCTATAAATGATGTACTGTTACATAAGTAGAGTAAGCTTCCCACTAGTTATTCCTAGCTGACATTGATGGGGAGAGGGGACCGATATCTGTACTTTTTTTAACTCCCCTGTGCCACAGGGCTGAGCCACGGGATACCTTCTTATACATATATCATCCTTCATTTGATTAGACCAAAGAGTTGATTTTCAATCTCCTGAAAAATTTAGATTTTTCAAAAATGAAATGATTTCCAGCTTCCTTGTTTGCCTCAAAACCTTTCTTAGTGGGGTTATGTTTAGAAATTAGCATTTTCTGGGAAAGTAAACTGAGATTATTTGACACACAGGAAAAAAACAACCCACAATTATGAAGAGGCCTGTGCCAGCTTCCTAAGAAATTCATAACCTTGTTTACAGCATGGTCCACAGAACAGCGGCTTCACCTGGGAACTTGTTAGCAATGCAGACCCCAACTCACCCCAGACCTACAGAACCAGAGTCCTCATTTTGCCAAGATCCCCAGGGGAGATGCATGTCCATTCAAGTTCCAGGAACACTGGCCTAAAGGATGGGCCGCTCGGTTAAAACTGAGTACACATTTCCCAGAAACATAGGGTTGCTGTAACCATTTTATTGCCATGGCTGACATAAGTAGCTATTAGGCTCCGAGGCGTTTCCATCCTGACTGCTAGCTTCTAGCAGAGTTTCAATCTTCAGAGGGAATAAAGCAAGGGAAAGAAAGAGCAGGTGGTGAAGAGCACAAATCTTTACCAAGGTGACTGAATCTTTAAGCAGTAGAACAAGAAAGAGGGAGAGAGGCTGAAATTGGGAGGAAAAACTCTCTTAGCTCAATCATCCATTCTATTTCACCAACAGTGCTGAATACAACCCACATGCCTCACCCGGAATCTTTCTACCCATCTGATACTGACTCTTTCTCTGCTCTATGAAGTCTGGTGTGACTGTCTCAACCAAGCACCCTTTAGTCAGGAGTTCAGGGATGTCCTTTGGGATTCCCATATATCTAAGACTATACATTTTTTTAAAAAATCAAGGTATAAAGATAACTTCATTTTCATAGGGAAAAATCCATGCTCTTCAAAGAATTTAAAAGGCACTCCAATCAATCAATCATTGAGAACCACTAGCCGTCTAAGTAATTATTGACCACAATCTGTTTTGAAGTCATTGATGTAATTCTTTTTTTTCTTGAGTTGGAGTCTTACTCTGTTGCCCAGGCTGCAGTGCAGTGGCACGCTCAGGGCTCAGGTGATCCTTCCACCTCAGATTTCCAGGTAGCTAGAACTACAGATGCCCACCACCATACCCAGCTAATTTTTTGATTTATTGTAGAGACGAGGTCTTGCCAAGTTGCCCAGGTTGGTCTCAAACCCCTGGATTCAGGCAATCCTCTTGCCTCGGCCTCCCAAATTGCTGGGATTATAGACTTGAGCCACCGCGCCTGGCTGATGGTGTAAATTTTTTAGTTGCAAAAATTATCCTCTCCCCATCTGAAAATGGTCTCATGAAGAGGCAATGAATGCCTCAAAACCGTTCTGGGCTGTCACTTTCTTCCAGCATAACAAACAAACACAAACATGGAGTAAAATCACTTGGAAGACCTTCTGTGGGCATCTCTCCACTCTGCAGTCTTCCCTTCCTTATTCTTTGCTTTTATCACCTTTCACTCTGAAAGGATCATTGTCGCTGTTCCTCCCTCAGCTTTAGCACCCCTGTGATCTTCCTAAAGAGTGACATAGATATTAAAAGCTATATTGTTCTACAGCATGTCCTTCCCTCTTTGTCTATTTCTGTTTTAAAACCTCATTCAAGGAACAGCAAAGAAAGGTCAGGATTGGCCTTGGCTGGTCACCACAATGGCACCATCACTCACCCCTTAGCCTAAGGGGCCCAAAAGGGGTGGTAGCTTTTAATGCCTTTGAAATCATCAAGGGAAATCAAAGAAACCCCTTCCAATCCTATCTTTATAACCAGAATCCCATTGATCCGTGTAGGTAAAGGGATAGCACATCAAGGGAAAATGGCATTTAGAAAGTATGGTTTGATCCATTCCAACTTAGTGATCATGGCAAGCTCAAATCCCATCTGAGCTAGAGAATAAATCTGCACTCATGTCAGCTCTGAAACATCTCATTCATGAAACACAGGTAAGAAATCACCTTGAGTTGCCATTAATTATCACACACATTTGAGTTAAGTAACTACTTCACCCAGGCAGTGATCCATGTAGAGTTGAACAGTTGAGAGAACAATGTAGCCACGGAAATTAAGAACCATAGAATATCTAACATCAAGGTCAGAGCCCCAGTTTTACTACTAAGTGGCTGGGAAATTTGGTCCTAACCATTTTGCTCTTCTAGGTCTTAGTTTATCTAAAAGCTGAAACAGTTGGGTGAGCTGTTCTCAAATGAGACAGGTCAAAGGATAGAAATCTTAGACTCTGGAATCAGAGAGACCTGAGCTCAAATTCAAACTCTGACACTATCCACCTTATTATTTTAATCAAGTTACCCAACTCATCCAAGCCTCAGGTATTTCATCTGTAAAAAGGGGATGATAATTGTGCTGCCCTTAGAAGATATATATAAATGTGAGATGTGATTCAATAAAATGGACAGAATAATAAGAATTTTTTGTTTTTAATTATTAAAAAATTTTCATTTGCTTTGAGACCTATTTTCCCTACTTACAAGGGTTATTGTTGACTATCAACTGAGAAAATATGTCAGAGTACTTCCAACTATACAGACATATGGGAGTATCATTCACATTATTGTATCCTTTGTACTATTAGAGGTACTAAATAAAAACAATCTATCCTAATGTTATTATTACAAATACCAGACTGAGTGATATAAATTTGAAATTAAGAAAAAAAAAATACTGCAGTCCTGGCAAAATGACTGTACATAGGAAATTTAATAAAATATATGTGCAACAATCCAGTTCTAAAAATGAATACATACCATTAAAAAATTAACGTGACTAGTACAGTTCATTATGCTGACCCAAAGCACTGTCACCTGAGATGGAGCTTGTTTTCCATTTTCAATAGTATGAAGATGAATCGGTTATTTTTATTGGGCATAAATTTTCAGCAGAACTGTTAAATCACAGGGAAAACGGTGCCAAACCAAATGGACTTCATCTCAATTCCAGGAAAGCTGAAAGTCATGATTAACAACGAGGGAAAATATAGCTGAAAACAGTGACATGTTTTCCCATTTGTATCCCCTTTTTCCTAATAGCTGAGGTCTTTTCCCCATACTTCTTGTGTTTATCCTTCATTTTTTTCCCTCTTCAAGTATTTTAGGCCATACATACAAAAGGGCATAGCTGTTTAGAAAACAACAAATCAAACCTAACACTTGTATGAAGCTGACGCTGTCGATAAATCTCCATGCTATTGGGTTTGGAAATGCTTTACAGCTGTTTAAGCCCCCTCTTCCATTACTGACATTTTAAAAAGCAATTCATTAAAAATAGAGTCTTATCAGACCATTAAAAGTCATCATTTCTTTGTTTCATTCCATTTCACACTCTTAAAGGTCCTAATGATAAAGCATGATCAAAAGGAGAATGGCTAAAAAAAGCAAGTCCTACCTAAGCATCTTTTTGAAACCGCTGAGGTACCACTTCATAAAAATGATGTTGACCTGTCAGTTCTAGCTACTTCTCTCTGTGGGTATGCCTCCATATTGCAGGGGAGATATGCATATTGGCATGTATTGAAATAGTCTGAATCAAATTATCATCTAGTTGAGGAGGGGCTGTAGCAAGGGGATGTCTCCACGACTCAAAATTCCTCAGAGAGGAACCACAGTGTCAAACTTGTGATATGGTGTCAAGATGAAATATGCTTTGAATTTTATTAATAGTAGGGAGCATATTTCACTGCTCATTCAAGTGTCAAGCGAGAACGAGGTGAGTGTTGCCAATAGAAGCTGATGGAGATCACTTTTTTCACACACTTGCTACCAAGTGTCTATAAAGTGTTTATACCTGTAATTGTGTCGAATTATGCTAATTGAGCACTGTGAAGACACTGGTAAGTTGAAGGATTCAAAAAGTATATTTCTCAGAGTCTCATGGGGCTCTTCATGTGATGCACTCGTGGGACCTTTTTTCCCTCCACCAAGTACTGTAAGTACTGTAAAAGTACAATGTCTGAAAGTGTCATCTTGGTCTTATTTTAATTTTGAAAAATAGGTGCCAAGAAAGCAAACTCATTTAGATTCTTGATTGTACATATAAAAGTATTAAAGGTTTAACCTTCCAGGATTTTTTTTAGCCCAGTTGTACTAGTATCCGTTCTAAATATTTACTTTATATAAAGTTTGTGTTTATTATAAAGATACTTCAAGCACAGCTCAGGGTCCTTAATAATCTCAGCCTCTGGTAGGTGTAACAATAAATCAGGTGTGATTGTGAGTCAGGAAGAAAATGAAATAAAATGTTGGTTCTTGGGAGAGATTTTTTTTTTTCTAACTCTTCTCTCAGGTCAAAATAAATAGGGATTTTTCTGAATGTCATTATAGAAGAATATAACTTCAATGAGTTTGCAATTTTATGTGAGAATATTCTACTCTCAGGAATATAGACGACAATTCTTGAGATCCCAAACTCTGACCATATTCTATTAAAATCATTTTTCCACTTTTCTGTTAGACTGTATTTAATCCTTTGTGTCAGTGTGCTGAGGAAGATAGTAAAGATATATCTGAACTTTGCCTTAAACTTCTTTAATCTTTTTTTAAGCTCTCATTCATGTAACACAGCTTCAGCAATCTGATTTCAACACCCCATCTCCCGGGGGGAAAATGCTAAGATTTCCAAGTTCAGAGACCAGTGTGAAACTGGTTCTCCTCAACTAAAAGGTATTTAATTCTAAGTGCAGATTCTCCACAGTGCCTCCTGCTGGCCTTTCAAGTCTTTTGAATTCCAGTGGTCGTAAAGAGATCTTTTGTAGGGGCTCAAGCAGCCCTGGAGCTGAGGGGATTGGGAATGGCACATGGCACGGGTGGTCAGAGAGAATTTTTATCTGGTGTAGGAAGCATCAACCCTCTTACAAGGCAGCCTATGCCACCAAGAACACATTTGCCCAAAAACCTTTGTTCTCTGCACTGTCTACAAGCACAAGTTGGCAATCCGTATAAAATGCTATTTCATTTTCAAGGCTCTTAATGACGTGGGATTCAGCGATGGAAGAAACCAGCTGATATGGCATGTTCTGCCATATTCCCTCACTTTCTACAGCACAAATGAATACATTTCTCTAGAAATGTTTGCTTGCAACCCAAGAGTCCATTCCTGGCCCTTGTTCCTTCTTACCCAATTCCAAGAGTACTCTCCAGTGTGAAGTAGTTCTCAACCACATTGCCTGTGAACAAGAAATCCAACTGTTTTTTTTTTAAACCATTCCTCGCTGTGTCCATTCAATGTCCCTTATCTCAGTCAAAATAAAAGTCACTTTATCTCATGCCCCTTTGGTGTACTTCTAATATTTTTCCTCCAGAAGTGATATTCCCGCACCTAAGGATATCTGCTGGCAGATGGAAAGCAAGTCGAGTGCTCTAGGCCTGAACTGACAATTAAAACAGCTAGCCCAGATTGGTGATGATAGCTGTCTGCCAGTTATCCAAAGGCTTTATGACCTGAGCTGAGAGTGACCGTCCGTGCTAATTGCAACTGAAGTGCATACTTAACCTACCTTTTGGCCAGGTGTGGTGGCTCAAGCCTACAATCCCAGTACTTTGGGAGGCCAAGGCAAGAGGATTGCCTGAGCCTGTGGGTTCAAGACAAGCCTTGGCAATGTGGTAAGACCTTCTTTCTACAATAAAAATCAAAAAATTCACCAGGCGTGGTGGCGTGCGCCTGTAGTTCCGGTCACATGGAAGGCTGAGATGGAAGGATTGCCTGAGCCCAGCAGGTCGATGCTGGAGTGGCCGTGAGCGTGCCACTGCACTCCAGCCTGGTGACAGAGTGAGACTCCAACTAGGAAAAAAAAAAAAAAAAGTAAAGCACCTTTCATTGATAAGCAGTTTTAGCAGTTAGCTTTTTGTAACAGAGAACAAGAGAAAGAGCAACAGATTGTACCCGACTAGCGTTATATGACAAAAATGGTGGAATGATTTTTTTTTAAACTTAGTCCTTCAGAGAAAATATAAAATTACCTTTATTATGAATAATCTATTTAATTATACTACCGATGGACCTTATGCGGAAGCTAAATTAAAAGAATACTATGCCAGGTTGGGGACAGTGACTGACGCCTGTAATCTCAGCACTTTCGGAGAAGGAGGTAAGAGGATGGCCTGAATCCAGGGGTTCAAGATCAGCCTGAGCAACGTGGCAAAACCTCATCTCTACAGGAAATTAAAAAATTAGCCGGGCGTGGTGGTTCCAGCTATTTGGAAGGCTGAGGTGGAAGGATCGTCTGAGTCCAGCAAGTTGAGGCTACAGTGGCTGTGATCGTGCCACTACACTCGAGCCTGGCCAACAGAGCTAGACTTTGACTCAAAAAAAGAAAAAGAATACTATGCTATATTGGGAGTGGGGGTAAACATCCGTGCACTCAAGATCTTCATGTGGCCCGGGTTTCCCTGCCTGGGAATATTCTAGACATTGGGAGGAACCCATTGGCTTGCTGATCCTACAGCTGCCACAGCTGGAGATCAGGAAGTCTAGAGAAGAAATGATGGATGGAGCTAACCCAGCCTGAAATGTCTCTTCCCATTTGGACCCTGTAATCGCTCGTAAAAAAGAATTCATGTCGTTTGCCGCCTTTCACATCAGTGCCCATTTTAAGTGATCAACTTCTCTGACAGGCGTTTTGACACTTCCCTGTAGTTCTTAGAAAGTAAAGAACTAGGCAACAACATGGAAAGGGAAATATGAAATTATCGAAATTATTTTAACAGATGGAACATTTGGACTGTGAACTCAACTTTCTAGAGGATGAATCTCTACAACTGCTCCAGAAAGCAAGAAAATGCTGTAAAATAAAAAAGAAGACTGCGGAGGTATTTTAAGGAGACACAGGCACTCCCAATGGCCAAAAGGGAAACAACTTGAGGAAAAATAAAAATTTTAAGTAGCGTTGGATTATGACCCAAAGCATAAACAAATATACATGAGTCCGTTTTGCTATAAATAATTCAATTAATAAGACCGAACAAATAAGTGGAGGAGAAGATACAAATCTTTGATGCAGAAGAATTCTGAATAATTTTTGTTGATATGCCCCACTCAAGGAAAGGGAACATAATTTCCCACTCTATAAGTGGGAACTGCTTGCTGTGACTCCTTCCAAAGATACAGTTGGAAAAAGAGAAACATCACCATGTAGAAACTTGACAAACACTACCTCAGTCAAGTGACCAAGGTCAACAACTATAGTGATAAATCATGCTGATATTATGCACCTTTGATGTTATGTGATGAAAATGTTTTCTTTTTTTTTTTAACCTTCATGGTCTTCCTCCCCAAAACCCTATAACTCCAGTCTAATCGTGAGAAAAATGTCAGAAAAAATCTTTTTGAAGAACATTCCACAGAATACTTGCCCAGTATTCCCCAAACCTGTCAAGGTCATCCAAAGCGAAGCAACATGTGAGGAACTGTCAACATCAAGAGAAGCCTAAGGAGACATCACTGCTCAACGTAATGTGGTAACCCGGATGGGGTCTTGGGGCAGAAAAAAAGACATTTGGTAAAAACAGAAAATCTGAATCCAGTGTGGGCTTTAGTTAAAAATAATTTTTCAATGTTTGATTATTAATTGCCACAGCGACCAGGCACAGTGGCTCACACCTACCATCTCAGCACTTTGGGAAGCCAAGGCAGGAGGATCACTTGAGCACAGGAGTTCAAGACCAGCCTGAGCAACATGAGACCTCATGTCCTCAAAAAATTAAAATATTAGCCAGGCATGGTGTGGCACACCTGTAGTCCCAGCTATTCAAAAGACTGGGGATAGGAGGACCGTCTGAGCCCAGGAGGCTGAGGCTAAGACTGTAGTGAGCCGTGATTGTGCCACTGTGCTCCAGTCTGGGCAACAGAGTGAGACTCCAGCTCAAAAAATAATATCAATAATAAATTGCTACACTAATAAATGATGTAATAATATGGAAGATTGGGAATGAAGCATACAGCATATGGGAACTCTATAATATCTTCATATTTTCCTGTAAATCTAAAATTATTTATAAATCTTTAATATCTACAACCCATAGAATTTGCCTGTAGTTTACTTCCGTCATAACCCTAGCTCTGTCTTACCGGAGCCAACTTTCTTTCTATCACAGATTTGTGTTCACACACACACGTATATAGTAAATACTCCATTATACTATCATAGTCATCAGTATTATTCACCATATTTCTTGTTTTCCTGTCTTCTTTGAAGTTAGGCATAATCTTATTACTTGCAGTGAAATGTGAGAGGAAGTAAAATGCATCTCTTTCGGGTGAAAGACTTAAAAATTGGTGCCAAATTCACCGCATTCCCTTCCCCTGCCACACAATGGAAACAGAACACTCATGCCTGGGTCCATGAGAAACTACAACAAGCAGTGTTCTGTTGACCTGCACTGGGAGAGAAATAATCTGATATATTTAGCCAATGAGAATTTGAGGTTGCCTGTTATTACAACATAATGTGCCCACCCCAGGAGATACATATATGCACACACTTGATAACACAGTCAGACTCAACAAAATCACAGCAGAAAGTCAATTCCTTGGGGGGGACACAATGTGCTTATGTTATGGGAGGAAAACAAGCATTTTCAAGAGAATTAGAAAGTGAATAAGAATAGGCCTTTTACACGATTGGTTTACTGCCAATTTAGAACTTGTAAACCTTTTTAGTAATTCTCTTATATTATAGCTATGGAGGCTCATCCTTCGTTGTGAATAGGAAAACCTCTTCTATTGCAGTTGGTACTGGATTTTGCAGGTAGATTTAGGGTTAAATCCGTTGCATCTCAAGAAACCATGGGAGCCTGTTCTCGTCTCAGTTAGCGCCCAGTGTTGGTTCGTTTTTCCCTAATGAGAAAAAACAAGTAAAATAACTAATATTTTTTTTTAAGAAATTGCAGGTTTCACCAAAAAGCGAAAATAAAAATCTTGAGAACACATCAGCAATAAAGCTATAGGAAGATTCATTTTTTATAACATAATTTTAAGAGGAAAACCAATCTTTTATGATCCTTATAAATAGGTTAGTTAGATATTCCTTCCACACTGATGTACACTAAAAAACATAAAAATTGTTGTAGAGAAATAGATGAATGGTCCTCTTGAGAAGGTATAAAACCACCGTCATGCACTTGATAGTGCAGTCCTCCTGGGCATTAAGAAAGAATAATTCCTTCATTTCCCCTCTCAGAGCTCAGTTGATGCAGGAAGCATGAGGATCTTAAAATTTCAGGACCCTTAACCAGACGCCAGTCACGACCATGTGTTTCCCCCTTCAAGGATGTCTTTTGGCATCAAATTCCAGAGCCAAAATTTGTTTTATTTAAAATATATTTACCAACTGAGAGGGATTAACAGACTTCTCTTTCTTCACGAAGCCCACAAACACCACTGGGGCTGGGGAACTTAGTCATTGTCAGGCCAACAGCACCATCTTCAAAACAGAGTGTGTTTTGACATATTTCATACAAATGGACTAATCTGACAAACTTAATTTTCTATCAAAATAACCCCTCCTAAAGACTGAATCAAAAGGTGCTACAGCATCTGACTTATTTTCCACAAGAGTTTATTTTAAAACACAGATAGTTCCTAACATATATGTCCATATACATAACACTTTATAAGAACATTACTCTGCTCATCTCCACAATATTCTTACTGGAATGAGTCTGACAAGGCACTCGTATTGCTGCTATAACGACAGATTCGTCACTTTATATTTACTTGGAATAGTGGGTGAAATGAGAAACTGCTTATCATACCTATGAGTTTTGCCATATAATCATGGCCGACATAGGATAAAGATTAAAGAGGGAATCGGATTTTTGTCAAAGGAAGAAGAAAATTTGCTTTCAAATATGAAGAACTGGTATCTTAAGAAGACACAAGTTTTCATTACAACAACGTAGAAATATACATAATACAAACACTTTAGATAGGATTATAGAGAAGCTCATTGTGTTTGGTGAATTGTGGGAATGTGGTTTGTAATGCTTTAAAATAATCACTAATGAAGTACTTTAAAGAAGATTAAGTTATCAATGAGGGTATTAAAGGAAAATGTAGAAATCTGTAGGTAGAATATTCAAAAGTTTAAACATTTACAAAGAGTTCATTTTCCTTAGTCCCTTGAACTTTTTAAAATAACCAAATGGTATTTTTTTTCTCCTCAAAACTCCATTGAAGATTGAATGCATAACAACCAGGAACCCCACTGAGTTCATCTCTTCTTTTGACAACTGCCCATGGATACTTTAAATAGTCAGGATCTTGATGTTATGGTTGGGTTTATCATCTTCAACAACGCACTGCTTCTTATTACTTATGGGAAAATCATTTTCTACAATGACTCACCAACACTTGTCTCTCTAATCATCATTTCTGTAGCATTTAAGAACAGGGTCCATGAAGTCCTCTCCTCAGATGCCAAGAGAATGACAAAGCGGTAGCAGCTGGAGCTGATGGAGACACAGAGAGAGGCTGTGTGACTGCAAAGAATATGCTGAGGGCAATCTTCACAAACTGACCGCAAGAGGACTTCCAGGCAGCCGAGAGAGCTGTGACTCAAACGTACTCATCAAGAATACAGGGACAGTGGCAAAGGAATTATAAACTAGGTAATATCACAGGCTGTAGATTTCCAGACACCCTGCCTCTGGGGTGTTCAGAATCAGAGCAACGCCTGTGTTAGTCTTCAAGATTTGTATAGAACAAGAAAACAGATATTTTGTCCTCTATTTTTTCTTCTATTCCTGATCTGAACTGTCACACATTCCAACGTTAAAAAAAAAAAAAGGGAGCAGCCCAGACATCAGACAGACTACTGAGATTGAGGATTGAGATCATAACTGATCTAATGTAATGTTTGTAAGTATTTAAAATACTCTATCCTTCTGAAAACTCTAATGGCTCATTTTTATGAGTCACCTTGACTGGCAAAGGATACACAGAGAGTTGATGAAACATTATTCTGTGAGCGTATTTCTGGGTGAGATTAACCTTTATACCAATGGATTGAGTAAAGCAGATTACCATCAATAACATGGGTGGGCCTTATCCAATTAGTTGAAGGTCTGAATAAAACAACAAAGGCTGAACTTCCCCAACTAACAGAGAATTTTTTTCCTGCCTGACAGCCTCTGAACTAGAACATTGGCTTTTTTTTTTAATTGCCTTTAAGTTTAAACTAAAACAGCGACTCTCCCTGGGTTTTGAGTCTGCCATCTATCAGACTAGGACTACACCCTCAGCTCTCCTGGTTCTCAAGCCTTCATACTCAGCCTGGAATGAAACCACGGGCTTTCTTGAATTTCCAGCTTGCTGACTTGCCCTGCAGATTTTGAGAATTGCCAGTCTCTGTAATTACATGAACCCATTTCTTATAATAAATCTCTCTCTCTCTCTCTCTCTCTCTATATATATATATATGTATGTATGTATGTATATATATCTTTTATTGGTTCTATTTCTCTGAAGAGCCCTGACTGATATAGTTGCCTTTACGTAGGAAAGAGGCTTGGCTCTTCCAGTTTTATAGATTGGGAGGGCAATTTCTGCATATATAGTGGGTGACATCTTGTTTCACTAAGTTAGCCAATCAATCCAGAAAAATACAATCATCAAGCATCAAATTTTGTCAAACAGAGTGGCCCACTTAAAGGTCAAACAAGCTGTGTCAAGAGACAAGTCCAGAGATATGTTCTAACTGATAAACTCTTACAGAGATTATAACGCACATTGAAAAGTCCTACATTTCTCAATCTGTACCTAGCCAGTAATAGTCATTTCTGAGCTTCTTTGAATTGTCTGTAAATCTACAGAGTGACTCAGTAGCATTTCTGAGAAAAATCGGTGACCACCAAGAAAGGGAATTAAGCTACTCGGGAATTACGGGAAAGAATATAGTTGACCCTTGAACAACACAGATTTGAACTTCAAGGGTCCACTTATACACAGGTTTTCTTTTTGCTCAATAAAAATTACACTGAGTGTGCCAGCATCTCCTGCCTCGGCTTCACCACCCCTTCCTCCTCTGCCACCCCTGTAAGAGGAAGACCAACCCACCTTCTCCACTCCCTCAGCCTACTCAAGGTGAAGACAATGAGAAGACCTTTCTAAGGCTCCACTTCCACTGAATTGGTCCTAAGTATGTGTCTCTTCCTTGTGAATTTCTTAATAACATTCTCTTTTCTCTAGCTTACTTTATTGTAAGAATACAGTGTCGGATGCATATAACATACAAAATGTGTGTTCATTGACTATGTTACCGGTGAGACTTTCAGTCCATGGTAGGCTATTAGTAGCTCTGTTTTGAGAGTGTCAACAATTATACATGACTTTATGACTGCACAAGGATCACCGCCCCAACTCCTGTGTTGTTCAAGGTCAACTGGAATTCTGTTTGGATTAATATGTGTGGTTTCCAACACTGTTCAAGATGAACACAAGCCACAAACTCTGAATACAACTTAGTATTCTTCTGGACTCCTTAATCAGGACAAAGAAATCATGAAATAGCTTCAACCTTAAGAACTCTATAAGCAATAAAATCTTTCCATATCACACACTTATACCTAAAAAGTATGGGGAGTGAAGGATAAGGAGATTAACTTAAAATACACAGTAGTGACTAAAAGTCCATAGGAAAGAACATTTGTCAAAAGTTTCATTTAAGAAGATCTAACAAGCTGGGCTTAGTGGCTTAGCCTGTAATCCCGTGCCTTTGGGAGGCTGAGGTGAGTGATTGCCTGACCCCGCGGGTTCGAGACCCGCCTGGGCAGCGAGACCTCATCTCTACAATAAATCAAAAAAGCAGCCGGGCGTGGTAGCGCATGCCTGTAATTCCGGCTACTCGGAAGGCTGAGGCGGAAGGATCGCCGGAGCCTAGCAGGTCCAGGCTGCGGTGGCCGGGAGTGGCCACTGCACTCCAGTCTGGGTGACAGAGTGAGACTCCAACTCAAAAAAAAAAAAAAAAAGATCTAATGAATTTTGTGTGGTTGCTGTAAAAGAGTACTGAGGAACAAAAAACAGAAAAATCATACAACTTTGCAGGTCTAGTGTCTGGAAGTTGAGCCAATTTCCAATAGATGATGTACACGTCAGAAATATGTCTGGAATAAAGGTATCACAAATGAAAGGCAAACTTGCGATATCTGAAGTCTTCCCTACAGTGGTTCTAGAAGAATATCACAGGCAGGAATGATCCGACACAATCTGTTAGTGCTTTCAGAAAGATCTTTGTTCTAGCGGTTGGATGGAGTTCCCTAACTACTGTTCCTGAGGTTGTCAATAGTGCCACGGTGACCAAAAATATATAATCCAGCAGGTATAGGGAAGATTGTAAGACATCATGAATTTTTTTCTTTTAGAGGCCTCGTCCGAAATGAAGACAATATTTTCTCATTCTAATAAATATAAATTTAGTTGTAATAACTACATGGTCCTGCGGTTGTAAACTCATTGGAGACAATTTCTCTAAGTTTCTATAACAACTTGAACAGGTTTTTTTTTTTTAATCGGAGTCTCACTGTGTCGCCCAGGCTGGAGGGCAGTGGCACACTCATGGTCACTGCAGCCTCGACCTGCTGGGCTCAGTTGATCCTTCCGCCTCAGCCTTCCAAGAAGCTGGAACTACAGGTATGTGCCACCAAGCCCAGCTAATTTTTCTGGATCTATTGTAGAGACGAGGTTTCACCAAGTTGTCCAGGCTGGTCTTGAACCCCTGGGCTCAGGCAATCCTCTCACCTCAGTCTCCCAAAGTGCTCGGATTATAGACGTGAACCACAGCGCCTGGCCTGAACAGGTTCTTAATGTGGTTATAATTTCTCTGTATTTATGTTTTCTCAGAATTTTCCTCTACCCTTGGCCCAGTGATAATCAAACTGCAGTATAATTAATTTCATAATTAGCCCCCTTCACTAATTCAGTCCCGAATCCAAACCAGTTCCAAGGCGACCTAGGTAATCTGAAGAGACACACATGACTGTTGAAAACTTCACAACCCCCGGGAGAAAAATTCAGCATTCCTATTGCTCTCAAATTTCTTTTCTCATTTTAAAATATTAATAAGACTATTCAATTTATTTTTACTTTCTCGATTTATGGTCTATTTAATCTATTCAAGGCTATTTTTACCTTTCAGGTCTGATTTGCCATATCAAGGCTTCAAAAGCTAGCATTTAATAGAAAAGCAGAAAGGGAATTGGGCCAGAGGAAAATTTTACCATTCTATTTGTTTTCTTTGCCATAAGTATTAGATCTAAATTTTTTAAAGAGGGAGAAGGGAATAGGTTTGAAAATCAAAGACTAAAATTCTGACTCTGCCATCTATTGGCTATGCAAATTACTCAAGCACTCTGATCCTTAGTTTCCACATCTGAAAAACAGAATGAAGCCAATCTTACATATAATATAATTATATAATATGTAAAATAGCAAGCACAAAAATGTAGCTTGTAATGAGAATGCAACAAGCCCTAAAAATAAAATAAAAAATTTAAAAACAGTCAAAAGAGGTCACTGCCTCCTACTATTATTTCTATGTATATTTATCTTCTTCTACTAACCATGTTCATCTCATTCAGTCCCTCAGCAAATGTGATAAACCCAATGATGACACCTTCCCCTCACCTCACCAAAGATGGCTACACTCTATTTTTTGGAACCTGTAAAGAAGCTACGTTTCATGGTAAAAGGACCCTAGCAGATGTGGACTCCTGGATTGGATGCTGAAACAGAAGAAAGACGTTGAGGAGAAAACTGGCAAAATTTGAATAATCTTGAATTTGAAGAAATTTGAATACACCACAATCCATTTGATAATATTATAATAATTTTAATGTTCTGGTTTTGATCATGATACGACGGTTATGCAAGTCGGTAGGGGAAGCTGGATGAAGGGTATGTGCAAACTGCCCGGATAGTTTTTGCAAATTTTCTCTAAGTTTAAAATTGCTTCAAAAATACAAAGTTAAAAACTAAAGATCATATCAGGAGGCCGACAGTCTCAGGCAGACTTCAGTGCAAAGCAGTGCTTCTTTCTACGCCATATTCGTGTTTGAGCGTCTCAAAATCTTCTCCTCTCCGAAGTGCCTAATTAGGGGTATGGAGGAAGCTCCAACTTGAGACTGGCAAAATGTTTTGATGGAGTAGACCAGAGGAGGGTGGCAACTGACTTGAGACAGTCCTGCTAATTTCACTTGGACCGCCTGCCTGGTTCGATACAAGCCAGTGACCTAAGCACAATGGGCCATTACCAGCTCTCTGCTGGTATTCTGAAATGACTACCTAGGAGTCAAATTCGGGAACGCCAAGATTAGCAAATGGCACAAGAACAGCAAAGAAGCCACGGCCTTCCACGATCATTCTGAGACACACACAGGTCCATAGCGTCACCAGGAGCTATGCCGTGTGAAGTAACAGGAACCATTCACCCAAAATAAAACTTTTTCCCCACAAGTTGTGACAAGGTAACGCATTATCAGAAAAAAAAAAATCTCTCAATAGAACCTTTTATCACATTTCCTGAGGCAATAGAATGGAAATGTTTTTAATACAACAATTATTTCTTAGTTTGCTCTTTGTCTGTCAAGCATGCAAACGCTTTTCCTTTCTTCTGAGGCAGTGCATATTGTGATGAGTAAAAGGAGAGAAATAAAAGAGCTATGATCGTGTCAGCCACAACTGAACAAATACATTTATTAAAAAGAACTCCCACCAGAAATCTTAGAAGCCTCACAAAGTCTTTTTCACACACTAACTCTATTATAAACGGAAACGTCCCTTTCTTTTATTTTAAATTATTGTCATTGTCCCCTGTGCATGTACCAACCCGTGATTTACACTGTGTCAGACGATAATACACTAGTAAATTGGGTATTTTAATGGCTATAATAGCTGTAATAAAGAAATTAAATCAGATGTCATATGCAGACTGTACTTTTTTTTTTGCCGCTAAAATAAACTGAATTATCGCAGGCTTAATAGGAAGAGGCAAAATATATATTTATTTGCAATGGAAAGCACATGGTGCAAACCACTCCGAGAGAAGTCATAGAGTCTCTGGATGTGGCAGAGTGGTGGGCCCGTGCTGGTTTCCTCTAAAATGGTCCTTTTCCCCAATTCTTTCAGCCTCTTTCTTCACGATTCACTTCCTCTAAACCTTCCTCCCGGAAGAGCATCACACCACACCCTTCCTCCTCTGATCCGACCCAAATCCTAGAACCCAGGCCCACCATTCTAGTATGCACATAATTTCACACTGTTGATAAATAGAACACGCCACGGGTAAACAGCAGGGAGGGGCTGCATGGAACACTCATTTGTTAGTGTTCCCGCTTGGAGGCGGTTATTTTTTAAATTACTGATATTGGACACTGTGGGAGTGCCCTTTTCCTCCACACAGAAGTACTCCACTGGCCCCAGGAGTCAAGAAGACTAGTGGATTTTAATAGTTATAGATCTTAAATGGAGGGTTAGAAATTGTTTCTTTTCATTACAATTACAACAAGGAATTAACCCCAAGGGTATCCACTTAATTTCATAATATATAGACTGGAACGCTAATGTGGCTCTTTTCACAGTGTAATAAAGAGGCAACTGGCCTTTCTCTCCCCGGGGTGGGTTTGTGGAAAATGTATCACCAAAAAATGGAAAACGAAGAAGATTTGAAGTTAACAAGCTCCTAATGTCACCGGCTCTGGCGCCTGGCGTGAGCGAGCCCTCAGAGGCCCTGAGCACGACTTTTTTTGTTTTTGTTTTTGTTTTTTTACAATGAGAACTCAGTCCCAGCACTTTGCTGTCAATGGCTTCACCGACACACACACAGACACACACACACACACACACACACACACGTGGAAAATGAAAGAAGGAAAGATAATTTACTATTAAGCACAGAAAGTCACAAGGACAAAGGACTTGTTAATGACCTCCACTCCGCAATGGGACGAGCAGGGCACCCTGGCCAATGACGGTCATGTCTCTGAAACCCTCTGTGCTGTGCCTGTGACCTGAGTTCCCTCTGATGGGAGCTCTGTTCCTACTTGCTGGAACCCGAAGCCAACCCGAGGGTTAGGATTTTCCATCTCCAGGCTCCAAGTGTCTGAAGCCACTTCCTGGCAGAGATTTGAAGTCCCGGATTCCTGACGATGAGCCCTCTCCCTCGTCAAAGGCATCGTTCAGTTCCCAGTGCTTTTTCATGATGTTTGACTCCGGCGCTTTGGGAGAAATGAGAGGAAGCGCACTTTTTCAGAAATGGAGCTTCAGACAGGGGTGGGACGGGGACTGCGGGAGGCAAATGGCAATCCAATAAAGGCACAACCCTTAGAGGCGAATGCTGTTCTCTGACACCGCGCATTTCCGACAGGTAACGTGACATCTGGCCCAACATGGGCCTCCAGCCAATGACAGCCAGGACTCTCTTCTTCCTTTCAACTGGAAGTGTCAGCTCTGTAGAAATCTGCAAATTTCCCAATCAACGGGGGAACACTGATGATCCAAAGAGAAGAAAGAACAGATCATTCAGCTCGTTTGTTCACATCAATCACACAGATCACATTTCCAGAGACAGATAAGGTTGTATATAAAAACCACACACACACACACACACACACACACACACACACACACACACACACACACCACAAACCTCTGGCTTCGATGAAAAGCACCCTTTCACAAATCAAAATTCCCTGCTTCTCTCCTGAGACAGGAAGCAGTGGCTTGAAGCAGACGTCAAGAGGGTTGTCAGGAGAGCACCCGCGATGGGAAGTCTCTAAGGAGAAGCAAAGAAGACATTCATCACAGGAGAAAGTAGAGAAGGCTGAGCGTCCTGGTCGCTGGCTCAGGGGAGCTACAGAAACCTTTTCCAGAAGCTATTTCTAGAGGAGTTTGGTATTGCTTGCAAACACACAAGTAGCAGAAAGAGGGGGAAGGAAACACACGTTGGCCCCAAGAAACAAACACAACGAGGAATCTACCAGAAAACCAGAGAGACCGTGCACATGGCCTAGCAGGTGATGCTCCACTTAGCTGAGTGACTAGGTCTTTGTAAATATAAGCCATGGACCCTGTGTCAAGGATGATGAGAGTAACGTATACATTGGTCAATGGTCACAAAGTTGTCCGATCTCACATTTCATCATACCCCAATGTCATTCTCTGAAAACCACATGTCCCTAGGAGCTAAGTTTTCTGAACGCATCAAACTATGACTTACCAAAAGTTGTGTTCCTCACAAAAGAGCTCCTTAAGTGTTTTTCTCCAGTGACTTTAATTGCTTTTGTTCTGGGGCTCATAAATTTGGGGAACTTGAAGCGTTCAAAAAAACATATAAGTGTGGTATCCAAGTGTTGTCATTTTTCTAACCTCAGTGCCCTCTAACTGATTCTTTTCTTTAAAAATTGTAATTAAAAGGAGTAAGCTCACCTGTGTAAAAAGTTCTCATTTCTTTATTTACCTTAAATATTTTCATGTAGAAAACTGTTAATGGTTTATGTTTTGTTTTGTATTAAGTAGAAATAGAATACAAAATAATTCCCTAATTAGAATTACATGGGGTGTATACCTTACAAGTTTGATTTTCTGAATTTTTCCCCTCACATTTTCAAATTGAATACTATAATTCAGTATCAACCTAACCAATAAAATGCAATTTAGTTTTGATAATGGATCAGGATAATATCTAAATTTGGCATAACAGACTCTTTTTGTCTCTGTTGAATTATTTTAGGAAATGTTTTAGTCAAACTGACTTACAATAGCAAATTTCACCTCCTTCACGCAGTATAAGACTGTAGCCTCCTGGTATACTATTAACATTTAGGGCAAAGTCATATTCATTATCAAATCACATTTGGTAAATATCTACTACTATGTATTCTGTTTATAATGCTATTTGCTTTCTACATCTTCTTGGAGATTATAAGTTTTTAATATCAGATAATATATCATAGTATTTGATATTTTCAATATCTACTGAAAGGTTAGTGATTATTTGGAGTTCAACCAATATTTCTTAAGTAATTTAATATTTCTTCAGTGATATAAATACTTGCAATAGCAAAAGTAGGCAAGGTTGACCCACTCATCCTATATTTTCTGCCTCAGACATTCAAAGCTGTTTCAAAAATGGAACATAAACAGACATACACACTCACACACCCAAAAAACTTTTTTCTCCTTAGATTCCTAAGATCGCATGGGTAGATGGCCAGGGAAACAAAAATCTTATCTCTGACAGCTGTGATGCTGTGAAAACCAGAAGCATTTTCCTAAGTCTTTGACTCTGGCCCTAATAGCCTCCTGAAATTTTGCCCAGCATGACCATGACTCTGGGGACAGTGGTCCAAAACTGAATGCTTCAGTTTCTCTCATGAAACTGTTTTCTCTCTCTGTTTCCCCTTTTAATCAAACAAGTAAAATATTTTCTAAGACTGCAGGGATTTTTTTTGGATATGCTAAATTGAGATTCTATTAGATTTGCATGTGAATGTATTAGGCAACCATTTGGATAAAAGAGTCTGGGTCTTGAGACTGAAGAAATAGAGCCACCAAGATAGAGATGGAATTTAAATCCATGAAATGACCCTAACGGTGAATATACATGGATAAGGGTAGAAGTGAAAACGCTAAGTCACAGAGAACTCCAATATCTGAAGAAAATGAGAGGAAGCGATCTGAGAACACGAGAACAAGCAGGCTAGAGGCTGAGAGAACCCCCGCAAGCTTGGCATCCTGCATTTTAGGTGAAAACTTATGCTTCAGCTGGGCACATTGGCTCATGCCTGTAATCTCAGCACTTTGGGAGGCAGAGGCAAGAGGATTGCCTGAGCCCAGAGTTCGAGACTAGCCTGAGCAGCTTGGCGAGACCTGGTCTCTACAGTAAATCAAAAAATTAGCCAGGCATGATGGCATGTGCCTGTGGTTCCAGCTACTTGGAAGGCTGAGGTGGAAGGATCGCCTGAGCCTAGGAAAAAAAAGAATACTCACCTTAGAGGGTATTGTGAAGACTGGAGTTTTTATGTAAACCTCTCTGGTTACATGGTATATGGTCAGTGCTTAACACATTGTAACTAATATTACTACAAAAAAAAGAAAAGAAACTGACGTTTCAAGGAGGGCAATCAACTCCGTTAACTACCACTGATAGATCAGGTTTAGAAAACTGACCACAATCTTTATCAACCCTGCACTGAGGGTTAAAGCATGATGGGCATGGTTCTCAACAGAATGTAAGGATAAAGAAGAAACACTTTTGAGGAATTTTCAATAAAAAGGAAGTGGATAACTGACGTGGTAAGGGGAGAGAAATGTGGAGTCAAAGTATTCCTCAAAATAGAAAAAAATTACAATCATGGTTAGCGTTGATAAGAACGAACAATTAGAACGTGAATATTTGGTTTTTCAGTAGAACAAGAGAAAAATTGAAGTGTGATTCCATCAAGTGGGAAAGAAAGGGTGGACTCTGGCTGTCCCGTGAGGGAGAGAAGCAGGGAGAGATGACAGAGAGGACAGAGTACAGGAGGTGGACATGTGGTAGAGACAGCAGATGAAAAGTGTATCATTCAGGTCTAACAGCAGCTGTCACTACACAAAAAGTCTTCTTTGGCCACTTAATCTAAGTAGCTCTTCTGTTTAAAAGGTCTCTCCTACAACCCTATTTTGCTATCCTTATAGTACTGAGAGTTTTTTTGGTTTTGACATTGTACAATTTGTTTACTTACTTATTTGATGCTGGTAATAGCTCATTTTAAATCACTTGGATTCTAGAAAATACTTGTTTCTGATGCTTTAATTGATTTATTCACTCAGCAGTTATATATTAATCATATTCTTTGTATTTCATGTTAGAAATAAAAGTGGGAAAGAAACTGGGAACTGAGAAACCCGGACATAGATGTTCTGACTTAGAGCAGAGAACTTACTTCTCTTCTTCACTGCTATATTCTTAGTTTCCAAAACTGAAAACCAGGAACTACAAAGAGTATGCTTAATATGTAACTTCTAAATGAATAAATAAATGAAAGCATTAGAAACAAGTACTTAGGATTCAAGAGACTTAAAATGTGCTATTACCAGCATCATGGTTTTTGTTTTTTAAGATTTATTCATATGGGTACTCGTCTGTGGGTAGTTGTCCCTGCACTATTCACTTTATTGAAAACGTACACGCCTGAGAGTTTTATAATAGTGAATTAAATGCTTTGCAGGCATGTTATAGGTATCAGCTAGGAGCATTGAAGAAAAATAGGCATCTCCAGCACAAATGTTCAGCCAGTCTTGCCAAGGCACTGAACATTGTATACAAAGGATGATGCAAAGAAAAGATCATTCGGGAAGTAGGGACAAACCCAGGACTCAAAACTGTTAAATAGGAGAATGTTATTCTTAAGTGTTGGTCTAGCACTTGAACTTTATTTTCCATAATTTTTATGAGCACTCCACTAAATCACATCAGAGGTCACTGAGTATCACTGGGCTAGCCTGCATTTTACAGAGCTGTAAACTGAAACTCCAAGAGATTAAGAGCTCTACACAAAGAAAGTTATCTGCAGCTGCTGAAAAATCTCCCCAATCATGCCCCTTTGCTTTTCTTAGCCCACCTAAGCCTGCTCTCCCTCTAAGAGCAATGGTTTGACAGAGTGCATGGTTGGATGATACTAGCAGCAGTGATTGACTGCTAGATAAATATTTCTTTTTTCTGATACTATTTTACTTCTCTGGGCTGACTTGAATTGACCTGCATCGAGAATATGTATGAAGAAAAAATAGTTCATCCATGAATATCAAACCCAAATCTAGCTAGGAGTGCTTATGCCTTGGTTGAGCTATGCCAAAAAGCAATTAGACATTACCCAGTGGCTCTGGATTTAACCTGTTATTTATACCAGTTAGGCTGAGGGAATCCATGAAGTTATCTATGGCAAGCACCTTGGAAATTTTCCCAGGCTATTTTTTAAAGGTTAAGTGGTCACCCTTGCCAAAAAGAAATAAAAGTGGGAAGGATACCAGGGAACTGAAAAATAGGGACATCGATATTCTGATGAAAAGGAAATTTATCAGAACATGAGGGACTTTTGATAAAAGAAAAAAGAAAAATCCAAAATGAAATCTAAGAGCTTGCCCTTTTTCTTTAGTTTCTTTTACATTTTTAGTAGTGGACGAGGTTTTGTTTTTGAAAAGTTGATCATTCTTCTTCCAAGATTGTGCTCCCAGATGAGAAATAACATTCCATTCTCAACCGTCTCCAGTGAAGGAGAATTTCACACCTCAGTTCCAAACCACATATTAGAATAACAATATTCTGCCCAGGGTGTAGAATGACTTCCATAATCTGCCTCCTGTTTCATCATACAAAACCTTTTGCAAAAAGAAGATATGAAGTAATATGGATTGATTATGTTTTTCCCAAACGAGGCAAGTGTCAATTAAAGGGAAAATAGAAGATCAATTTATAAGACTCATAAATGTATAAAAAGAATTCAGGCTCGTTCATTCTTTGATACGTTCTTTCTCCCTTTCTTTCTTCCTTCTTTTCATCTCTATCAATTTTTTTTCTGGTGTTTACTGCCAGTCTTGGACCTTCTAAAAGAGTCATGTCATGGTCTATGTCATTAATAAATGTCATCCGCAAACAGATGTAGAGAACAAGGCGACCCTGTTGATAAAACAATATCTTTCCAGGCTTCATCTCTTCTGTTACTCTGATCATCTCAATTGCTTTCCCTTGACCTTGAATCCTGCTTCATTTTCTACTTCTGAAATTCTATCCTAAGACATAACCCAAATTTTAGGGGGAAAAAATTGAAGACAAAGCTATATCAGTTAAGCAAATTTAAACAAAATAGAAATAAAAGAAATCTCCCAAATTAGAAGCATTAAGTAAATTCTAATTTATTCTCTGTGTGATGTAGTATAAAGATATACATGTGGGAATGCTTTGGCTATTCAGTGTTTAATAAAAAGAATAGGGTGCAGGTTGGGCACGGTGGCTCCAGCCTGTAATCCCAGCACTTTGGGAGGCCAAGGCGAGAGGATTGCCTGAGTCCAGAGATTCTAGAACATCCTGGGCAATTTGGTGAGACCTTGTCTCTACAATAAATCAAAACAAACAAAAAAAAATTAGCCGGGCGTGGTGGCGCATGCCTGTAGTTCCAGCTACTTGAAAGGCTGAGGCAGAAGGATCATCTGAGCCCAGTAGTTCACTCCAGCCTGGGTGGCAGAGTGAGAGTCCAACTCAAAATAGTAAAATAAATAAAAATAAAAGAATAGGGTGCAAATTTGCATAGCTATATGATTATAATTATGATTTATAACTTATACAAAAATAGAAATACAATTGAATGTTAACACATTTGTTGAGACATATTTTATTCTTTTAACTACATTCCAAGTTTTCTATAAAATTAAAATGTTCTTTTGCTTAATTTTTTTTAATTTTAGAGAGATTTATGATGTAAAAAAGAGGCACATTAATTCCAATTCTCTTTTTTCCCCCTTTTAGGTATTTCCTGATTCTTGGAATAGATGCTTGTGGGCAGAAAAACATATTTGGATTAGGCCAAGTTTCTTTTCTCTGAGCCATTTGATAAGGGCAGGGATTTAGAAAGAGAAAGAATTATATAATCAGAATTTTATTAAAACTGTCTGGGATTTTATAGATCATCTGTTTGAAACCCCACATTTTATAATGGAGAAACTGAGAAGGATAAAGCCAGAAAAATATAAAGAGCAGATACATAGATGGGTCCAGTGGACATGTTGTGAGTTGGATAAAACTTTTGCATTTGTAATTATTTCAGAAGGTCCTGGATAAGACTGCCTATAGGTCTAGGTAGTAGAAAACTGCTGTCTTTCTAACTCATTCTCCCTGCCCCACTGTTTTCTAATACCTTCCAGCTCTTTGCATCAAAAAGCCTGTTTCTCTAGGGAATCTACTGAACCAAATGTTTACAAAACTCAGAGATAGCGCTGAAGATATGTTTAGAATTGTCTAAATTCTCAGAACACTGTGTGTAATAGATGCTGTGATCCCATCCTGATACCCTTCTAGGGCTGAGGCTCTCATTCCCCCAGCTTCTGGGAGGAAAAGCAGCTGGCTGGCTCACTGTCCAGTTCTTCTCTGTGAATTGTTCAAAGTGGTCCATCAAAGTTATACCCTTCCTGGAGGCGGCAGTCTGCACCCAACTGACTGCTCAGTGTCAGGGCATCAGGATCCAGTCTGCTTGCCTTGGTTGGGGGCAACTGTGAGAGCCATCTCTGTTCCAGAGCTTCCTGTAAGGTCAGCTGAAGCTCTTCTGCAATTGCCTTGCATATCACCTTCTCCCTGGACCATCTGGCTTCCCTCCTTCCCCAGTAAAGAGCCTACAAGCAAATCTCTGTCACAGAATCTGCTTCCCAGGAAACACATCCTAAGACAACGCAACCGAACCATCCCATAAGAAGTCTATTACAACGTGTCGTTCATTTTGCTAGAAATGTGTTTTGTTGTTGTTGTTGTTGTTTTTTGAGTTGGAGTCTCACTCTGTCGCCCAGACTGGAGTGCAGTGGCCGCTCCCGGCCACCGCAGCCTTGACCCGCTGGGCTCAGGCGATCCTTCCACCTCAGCCTTCCAAGTAGCTGGAACTACAGGTGCGCGCTACCACGCCCGGCTCATTTTTTTTTTTTTTTTTTATTGTGGAGATGAGGTCTCGCTGCCCAGGCAGGTCTCGAACCCGCGGGCTCAGGCAATCCACTCACCTCAGCCTCCCAAGGCACGGGATTACAGGCTGAGCCACCGAGCCCAGCTAGAAATGTGTTTTTAACAAAAACAAGGACCTGGTTTCAGAGTTATAGACTCTCTCTTCCCAGATCCAAAATGAAATAGGGACTTGAACAATTATCCGTTGAATTTGATCAGTTTAGGTAACTAATCTTGTTTGAATTCTCCCGCCCCTAATAAGTCTTTATATGGGTGAATGGTCTTCTTTACTTCCACTTCGTTTCTCTGTTGAAGCCTCAGGTATATACAGTCGGAAAATTAATCAGTAGGCCATCGTCATCTTTGCTTCTCGAAGTGTGGTGGCTGTACCAGCAGTGTGGGCATCACCTGGGAATTTGCTAATACAAAATCTCAGGCCCCACTCTAGACCTACTAATTCAGAGTCTGTACTTGACCCAAGATACCCAGGCATCTCGTATGCACAATGAAGTTTGACAATCACTAAACTACACTATGTTGTCAAATCTGCCTGCTTGTTAAGGCTGGGCACTGTGTAGAGAGAAAACAAACACTGGAGTCAGAAGAATCCAGCCCCTACCCTCATCTTGCAGTGCTTTGGGCAAGTACGTCTTCATCTCTCCAGTGTCTATTTGTTGCTTATCTTTTAATGGTCTGTACTTCAGACCATTTTTACAGGGAACTGTACTTGCTTTCATTCAAATAATTTCTACTGAGCCTCTGTGGTGGGTCAGTCACCATTTTAAAAGCACCAGCGTGACGAAGAACAGGACAGATTCAAGTCCTGCCTGTCAATCATTCCACGAACATGCACTGAGCATGGACCAGATGTCTTGGTGCTAGAATTATAGCAATAAACAAGAGAGAACTTCCTGGAGCCAACAGCTGAAGATCAGACACACACTGAATAAGTCATTACCCAAACAACTGTCAGTGCTGCAAAGGAGAAATCTAGGGACGGAGGGAGCGCCTATTATGGGAATTAGCTGTGCTACGGAGGGGAGTTTTCAAAATATCTCTCTTCATGTTGCCTCCTGGCTCAAATGGGTGTGTAGAAAAATCAGCGTGAAACCCCAGCACCCTACAATGTGAACAGTGATGTATCGGTGAAGAGGAGGCCCTTCAAGCAGACCCAATGGGGGAAGGGAGGGGCGGGGTTGGAGTTTTCCCTGAGAAACCGACATTTGCAGAGACTTGGAAAATGAGTCGGATTTTTTCTGATTCATATACAGGCTAGCATGACTCAAACAGAAAGAAGGATATACATTAATTTAGTTTTACAAGGGAGATGACATAATAAAAAGCACATTCGAAAGGCCCCTCTTTGCACAGTAGAGAATAGATTGAGGATACACCCTGTAATGACCTCCTAGCTGGTCTAGGTTTCCGATTCGCTCCCTTTCGATGTGTTTCTGAATTAATCTCAGTATCTGCTCTGGGACGGACGCTCACTGCAGTGCTTTTCCTCTATGCTGTTGTATTAAGCATGTCTTCTTATTCTGATGCTTGGCCATCTGGGGCCTTGCTCACCAGGGAGACTGCCCCTCCCCTCCCAGGGTTAGCCAGTCCTAGAGATCACGTGCCTAGGGGGTGCTTTTCATATGCAAATTAACCCTCCAGAGCCCCGGCCTAACCACCACCTTTACCAGACTCAAGCCAGCAACTCTCTCACTGCCATAATCACTCCAGGGCCAGGTACCAGACAGCTAGAGACATTCCTGCACCTCAGATCCTGCTGACATTATTCAAACTAGCCAGTCATAACCTCCTTACCTTGTCTTGCTCATTCTTTCCCACAGAAACAATAAAAACTTTGCCTACACAATTCCCCTCTTTCCTTCTGCCATCTAACCAACGCTGGTGCTTCCTGATGTGACCCAGTGTGGTGTGACAGGCCTCCTTGTCTTGGGAACTTTGAGTAACTATCTTCTCCATGGCAAACTATCTTCTCCATGGCAAACATCTTCTGATCTGTTGACCTTACCATATTTGAATAAAAATAAAATTTACATTTGAAAAGCTACCTATTATAGGCTTTCTAACACTCCTCTAGACTATGGTTTATTTATCCCTTTTTTTTCTCTGTTTCATCTATCTCAGAGCCTTCCATCTTGTTCAAACCAATATGATGTAGTGGGAAAGGTGTAATATTTCTAGTATATTAGATTGGTCAGAAATCAAATCCCACCTGGTAGGATTTTGGCAGTAACAAACAACCGCAGGAATCTTAGTCACTCTGTCCATAAAAGTTTATTGCCCTCTCACCAAACCCTCTACTGATCTAGATACTCTCCAGGACAGCTCACTTCTCAGCAGTAAATTATAGATCCTTCCAGGTTGTATTTTGTGGCTGCACCATCTCAACACGTGGCTTCTGCTGTCTTTAAGACAGACAAAGAGAACGCAAAAGGAACTCGCACTGATCGTAGTTTAGAGGCAACACTTTGTATCCATCCACAGGCCACTGGCCAGAACTCACAGAACTCATTCTATAACATAACTACACGGAAGTTGTGAAGTATAGAGGAGTATGTGGTTATTTAGTGAGTATGACTGCCTGCAATACGCACTTCTGCCATTTTGAGCTTTTTAGCCTTGGGAAATATCTTCACCTTCCATTAGCATATTATAGTGTCCCAAATGCAGAGTTCAGGGCTATTGTGTTGCAAAAATCACTTGTGAATCATTCCTTCCATTTTAAACACTGAGATGCAATGCATTTAATATGTCATTCGCTTTATAGACACTCAGAGCTCCGATATATTTTCATTGGTGGAATAACCTCTTACATATACCTACAACATAAATGACTGAAATTGGAAGCCACTTTGTTCTTCTTATCACTTTCAGATTTGGCTTGGGGTGTCTTGTATGCTTTTATTTGGGTTGTGTTGATTAACAAAAAAAAACAAACATATATTCCAAAAACAGAATCATGCAGGCCAGGTACAGTAGCTCATGTCTGTAATCCCAGTGCTTTGGGAGGCCTAGACGGGAAGATGGCTTGAGGCCAGGAGTTTGAGACTAGTCTGGACAACATAGGGAGACCCTGTTTAAAAAAAAAAATCAAAAAATTAACTGAGCATGGTGACGTGCACCTGTAGGCCTAGCTACTCAGCAGGCTGAGGCAGGAAGATCAATTGAGCCCAGGAAGTGGAGGCTATAATAAGCTATGATCACTCCACTATGCCACTATAGCCTGGGTGACAGAACAGGACCCTGTCTCATAGAAAAAAAAATCATGCACAGATAACTATCTCAACACTCAGATAGGGCTAAAGAAAACTGAAGTCTCTTTTAGGATAACACAGACATGAAATCAACATATCATTCCTTGCTTTGGCTCCTTTGTTTCTCTTTCTAGCAGCTATTTCTTCCTCTTCTGCTACTATCTCTCTGTGTATTTCAAGAGCCCCCAAATAGATGATCTCATTAATTCAGTTATTATTTTCCAACTGTAGTACCTCTTTGGGGCCAAGTTCTCATGTGACGTCCCTTCATGAACCTCTGATCAATCTAAATATGGTTGTCTTGGTCAGTCACATAGTCCTAAGACAACCTGACACTGCCGGAGTTGCCGAAGCTGACGTGACACCCTGCTTTCTACACCTCACCTCTGGCAGCTTAGCTCAGAAGACAGTTTTGGCTATAGGAAGGTCTCACAGCTTCATGGATTCCTCTCCAAAATATCACCGTGAAGAATTTTTTTAATGAATAAAGCCACATTTGTTATTTTCAATTTACTATAGGCTTAGTGGTTTAGAGAGTAGAAAAATATTGAAACATAGAGCTAGCCACTCATGGCCTAGCTAGCAGATGAGTTCTTTAAAACAAAGAAAAGTATGTAAAAGGTATGTCTTGTAGCCAATTCTATCTCTGTTACCCATATAATTTTTTTATATGGTACCTACAACCTTCTACAGATTTCCACTGACCGTTGAGGTGTTGAAATTTATTACCTTACATTTTGAATTCTTGTAAAAATGGTACTGTTACCATGACAAACATGCAAACCGAGTTATGATCTGAAACATGTAGGTCACCTAGTGAGCACGACAGAAAACTATGATAATTGTAAATTTAAACAAGAAGAGAAAACAGACCAATGAGCAAAGAGCATGACTGATCTATAAGTAGCCTTTCTACTATGGAGACTGATGCAAACTACTAAAAGATTTTTTTAAGGCATAAAAAAGAATGAAAGCAAAAGCTGAAAATTATCTTATAAATTTAGTGTGCCATAAGAAAGATACATTCAAGAAAAAAACCCATCAGGTAATTAGTGTACATTTACCTAGGACAATTCACTATAGTATTAGTTGTGATTGGGGAAAGGGGCATTGGAAACACCTGTGCACATCACTGGGTGTGGATGAACAGAATGTGATAGATACCCATCACAGAGCATCATGTGTTCAGTAGAAACAACACAGGAAATTTGTTCATAGCTGCATGAATGGACCCTCCCCCCACACAAAAAAGAAGAAACAGAATAATATACACACCTGATATCCTGATATCATTTACATAAACTAAAGACCAAGCATGGTGGCTCATGTCTGTCATCCCAGCACTTTATTATTATTTTTTTTAATTAATCAATATTTTTTATTATGGTTTTGTGGGGTACAGTTAAGGGTTAGGTGTACAATTACGTTTCATTCAGGCACCCTGTTGATAAGAGGTGTTTTCCCATCCCCAGACAGATATTTGCTACTGTTAATCCCATCCCCCTCCCCCGTCATAGTTTCCCAGTACTGTCAGTCATTTTCTTATAGTATTACATTGGATGTTCAAGGTCCATTATATGAGTGAGAACATGTGATATTCGGATCTTTGTTTCTGTGAGAGGTCACTCAGTATTATAGACTCTAGTTCCATCCAGGTTGCTGCGAAATTCATGATTTTGTTCTTTTTTAAGGTTGCGTAGTATTCCATCGTGTATATGTACCACATTTTTTTAATCCAGTCCTCTTTTGATGGGCAGCATGGTTGTTTCCAGGTTCTTGCTATTGTGAACAACGCTGCGATAAACATACGTGTGCAGGTATCTTTTTATAGAGTGATTTGTGTTCTTCAGGGTATATTCCCAGTAAGGGGATTGCAGGGTCATACGGAAGGTCAATTTTTAGAGCTTTTAGGAATCGCCACACTGCTTCCACAGAGGTTGCATTAGTTTACACTCCCACCAGCAGTGTAGAAGTGTTCCCTTTTCACCACACCCTCTCCAGCAGCTGTTATTTTTTGAGTTGTTGATAATTGCCATTCTGACTGGAGTTAGGTGGTATCTCAGTGTGGTTTGATTTGCATCTCCCTGATGATTAGTGAGGTTGAGCATTTCTTCATGTGTTTGTTGGCTGCTCGGATGTCTTCTTTTGTGAAGTGTCTGTTCATATCTTTTGCCCATTTTATAATGGGGTTGTTTGTTTTCTTCTTTCAGTACGTTTCAGTTCCTTGTAGATCCAGGATGTTAAGCCTTTGTCAGACCTAGAGTTGGCAAATACTTTTTCCCAGTCTGTAGGCTGTCTCCCTGCTCTCTTGATGGTTTCTTTGGCTTTGCAGAAGCTTGTCAGTTTAATAAGGTCCCATTTGTCTAGCTTCTCTCTTATGTCCTGTGGGATTCGGGTTTTGTACAGGAATTGGATGCCAGTTCCGATTTCCATGAGAGTATTTCCTTCATTTTCTAAGGTTCTTATGGTTTGAGGTTTAGGTAGGAGGATTGATTGAGACCAGGAATTTGAGATAAGGCTGGGCAACATAGTCAGATCCTCATCTCAAAATTTTTTAATGTTTTAATTTTAAAAAATTAATCTCTATGACCGGACACGGTGGCTCTGCCTATAATTCCAGTACGTTGGAAGGCCGAAGTGAGAGGATTGCCTGAACCCGGGGGTTCGAGACCAGCCTAGGCAGCTTGGTGAGACCTTGTTTCTACTATAAATCACATAAACCAGCCGGGCACGGTGGCATGTGTCTGTAGCTCCAGCTACTTACACTGTCAAGGCTGTAGTGGCTGTGAGCGTGCCACTGCACTCCAGCCTGGGCAACAAGAATGAGACTAAAAAAAAAAAAAAAAAATTTAACTTTTAAAATTGTATTAAATTTTAAAGTCAATTTTTAACAATTTTTAATTTTTTTAAAAAGGTAAGAATTTAAAAATTAAAAATGTATACAAAACAATAAAACATAATATGACACAAAAAGAGGCACATCAACATATCTGCCTATGGTAATAAAACGAGTATCTTTCAGTAAAAATATCTGAATGACCCAAGAATGTGCTGAGTCCCCTTCAGATTATCCTGTGTAGACAATCCCATTTTTGACAGCCCAGAACCCAGGTAAGATTGCCAAACGAGAGTACCAGAGCCCCTTCCATCTGGCTGCCTCTGCTTTCTGGAGAATGGGTAGAGTAAAGACAAAAGAGAGTAAAGTTCAAGCAAATAGATTACAGGTCTTCCACTGGACAGATGCTAATTTGCCTGCTGGAAACTGAAGAGTGTGATTCACTAAACACTCTGCATCTGAGACTCAAAAGAGAGAGAATAACAGGGGATTTGGACACAGTCCTCTCCAGTCATGACAACATGTCTAACTAGACTGTAGGTTCTTAGCTGATACAAAGTATTCTGCTTTGTTTTGCTTTGCTTTGTTTTCTCTATATTAGTAGCCCATCTGACCATCAGCAGAGTCAAAAGAATGTAGAACCAAACACCCAGGAATAAAGTATTACAGGAAAAAAATCCAACCTTAGCCGCCTTTCATTTAATTGCTTAACCCTTAGCACAAATCAATCGAAATGCAATAGACTCAAAACTACATTGAGATGTGGATTAATCATCAACAGCACATCCAACACTTAGTTTGGTTTGGGATTCTGTGAGCCACAGATATTTTGTTCCGGCAACCGGAATGTGTCAAGTGGGCAGGAAAATAAAAGGCAATCATGAGACTGAGTATTACAGGTGATCAGAAGTCAGGTCCCAAACCTTCACACAATTGAAAATGATTAGAGAGTATTCCCTCTGAGAAAGTTTCGGGGAAATAGATGCTGGTGAGCCTTGCAAAGGCAGCCTTTCTGCAACAGCAAAGGGAAAGTTAGAAGGATCCAAGTAGCAGAAAATAGCCAAGACCAGTTCGGAAGCTTCCAATCACATGTAACAAAGCACATTCTTTGCTCTGGGGATTGTGACCGGGTGGGAGATTGACTTATGAAGGTAGCCTCTACATGATTTATTGGGAGAGCCACAAACTCACTGACACAATTCCACAATGGACAAGTTATATAGCTTTCCAAAGGAGATGGGTACAGGGCGAGAAGTGGAAACAAGAGCGTGTGATTTGGAAAACATATCCAACATTTAATCTCTGAATTATTACAACCAGAGAAATCAACATTTCCATTCCTGCGGAATGACAGACCCATGGTTTAATGTTCCTGTTCTCTCCTGGGGATGTACTTTCCCTAAGAGCCCAATGAAAGGAGGCCTGTCTGGTCATATCTCTGGAAAGGGATCATTGACTATGCCAGCTTTGATGTTTATTACCTTCCTACAGTGAAGCTAGGAAAATTATGAAAAAGTTGTTATGCGAAACAAAGACTGTGTCTCAATATAGTCTCATAAAACTAGCTCTGTTCTGGCATCATTCTTCTCCCAAGACCAGGGGTGACATTCAACACATGAAACAGCAAACATGGCACAGGCATAGACAAATCCCACCGCATCCAAGTCAACTACAGTCATATCATTGCCTATGGGCAGAGCACAGATAAATTCATGCTGAAGTAGCCCCCGAATATTAGAAATCATTCTTCTACTTTGCATTGGAGTAAGTCAAAAGAGCTGGATATGTTTTCCAGAGTCATATCAAAAAGCGGCCGAAGATAGTCCCTGGGGTCCACTGCAGTCACTTCACCTTACAGGAATTCCTAGGCTTCTGCCAGTCAACACTTTCCCAGTCCAGCTCAACACACAAAGCAAGAACAGCCCCTCACAATGACATCCTGAAGCTGGATTTATCCCAAGACAGATTGTCGCTCCACTCTGTACTCTGCACTCTGCTAAAGCATGAGGAAGGCTCATGGTGCAAAGGCTCTTCCCCACATGGGCACCAGCCTCCACAGATGCGTGCGTACCTGGACCGCTGAGACATGGACAGACAGACCAGCACTGCAGTTCGACTTTCATGGGTTTCTTGCTCTGCATCCTTCTTCCAAAAGGCCCTAGGCAGTGAACAGAAATCTGGGACTCTTTCCCGAATCGTGGCTGATGTAGGAGCCCAGAGCCACTTTCCAGGCCACTGACACGAGGAGGCTCCCACAGAAACCACAGAGGAGACTCAAGCCCGTCTAGTCTCACTAGGACCTCCCACAGCTGGAAGAGCCAAAGCGCCAACTTTGACAAGTTCCTAGTAATATATTTTTTATTGCAACTGAATGTTATAGATCTCAGGCTTTCCAGATTGTTGGGGAAGATTCTTCTCATTTATTGAAACACTTTATGGCCATCCTGAAACAATGGTTTGCGTATACATTGATATGAAATAATATGCACTCTTTACGGAAATGCTAGCCTATAGCTGTCCTCTAGCACAACTATTCTGATCTCTGTCACATGAGGACACTCAGACACATTTAGAATTAGATATAATATGGTGGCTGATAACACAGGCTAGAGCCAGACTCAAGTCCTAGCTTGTCTACTGCGTGACTTTGGAATCTTGGATCCTCTTCTAATCCTCTCCAGGTTTCAGTCTCTTGTCTCTCCTCTCTCCCCTCTCCCTCTCTAGTTTTTTTGTTTGTTTGTTTTTGAGTTGGAGTCTCACTCTGTGGCCCAGACTGGAATGCAGTGGCCGCTCCCGGCCACCGCAGCCTCGACCTCTGGGCTCCAGCGATCCTTCCGCCTACAAGCATGCGCTACCACACCCGGCTGATTTTTTGATTTATTGTAGAGATGGGGTCTTGCTGCCCAGGCAGGTCTCGAACCCGCGGGCTCAGGCAATCCACTCACCTCAGCCTCCCAAAGGCGCGGGATGACAGGCTGAGCCACCGAGCCTGGCTCCTCTCTAACTTTTGAATCAGGATATCACTCCGTTGCCCAGGCTGAAGTACAGTGGCACGATCACAGCTCACTGCAGCCTCGACCTCCTAGACTTAGGCGATTCTTCCTCCTCAGCTTCCCAAGTAGCTGAAACTATAGGGAGTGCCACCAGGCCCAGCTAATTTTTTTTTTCCCCCAGAGAGGAGGTCTCATTATGTTGCCCAGGCTGGTCTCGAACTCCTGGACTCAAGCGACCCTCCTGCCTCAGCCTCCCAAAATGCTGGGATTATAGGCATAAGCCACCACACTCAGCTCGGTCTCTTTATCTATAAAACGAAGGCAAGGAGACCCAATCATTGGGTTCTTGGGAGTATTAAATAACTTACATGTGAAAAGTGTTTAGGGTGATGCACATAGTAGACTTTCCACAATTATCAAGAAATGAAATATGTCTCCATAGCACAGGCAAATTTTTTTTTCTCTTTTAATTTTAATTTTTTTTTTTTTTGAGTTGGAGTCTCACTCTGTCGCCCAGACTGGAGTGCAGTGGCTGCTCCCGGCCACCGCAGCCTCGACTTGCTGGGCTCCGAGGATCCTTCCGCCTCAGCCTTCCAAGTAGCCGGAATTACAGGCACGCTACCACGCCCGGCTGATTTTTGATTCATTGTAGAGATGAGGTCTCGCCAAGTTGCCCAGGCGGGTCTCGAACCCGCAGGCTCAGGCAATCCACTCACCTCAGCCTCCCAAAGCACGGGATTACAGGCTGAGCCACCGAGCCCGGTTTAATTTTTTTATTTTAAAGATGTGGTGTACAATTCAGGATTAGGTATACAAATGTTTATTATGCGGGCACCCTTGTTGATGAGGTGTCCCCCCCATCCCCAGGCAGATTCCCACTACTGCCAATCCGCTTCCCCCTCCCCTCCTGGCAGTTTCCTATTACTGCCAATCTTTTTCTTATAGTATTACGATAATTATTCAAGGTCCACTTATGAGTGAGAACATGTGATACTCAGTTCTTTGTTTCTATGAAGGATCACTCAGTATTACAGACTCTAAGTCCATCCAGGTTACTGCGAAGTTCGTGATTTTGTCCTTTCTGGCTGCATAATATTCCATCGTGTACGTGTACATTTCTTTATCCCATCCTCTTTCGATGCGCAGCACAGTTGGTTCCATGTTCTTGCTACTGTGAACAATGTTGCAATAAGCATGCGTAGCACAGGCAAAATTATCAGTTGTTTCTGATAACTCAGTTTAAGAATCATCAGATTTTCTAGAATCTGACAGTATTTTTATTAAAATGTTTACAATTTATTCAATTGGTTTGCTACCATGGATGCATTCAACAGACATTCCTTGAGCAATAACCATGTGCCAGACCCATTGCCAGCAGTAGGGAATGTAAAAAGAAATGTGACAGGGTCCCCACCGTCATAAAGTTTACCACCAAGTCAATGCAGAGAGTGATTTTAGAAGGGGCACATAGAAGGGAAAGGTTAACCCACATCAGGGACCAAACTGGCAAATGTCCCCACACACCTTTGAAGAGCAATGCTTTTTTATTATAAAGATGTGGGGTACAATTCAGGGTTAGGTATACAAACGTTTATTATGCAAGTGACCTTGATGAGGTGTGCTCCTCCCTCCCCTAGCAGTTTCCCTCAACTGCCAATCCCACCCCTATTCCCCTGACAGTTTCCCACTACTGTCAATCTCTTTCTTATAGTATTATGATAATTGTTCAAAGCTCGCTTATGAATGAGAACATACAGTAGTCTGTTCTTGGTTTCTGTGATAGATCACTGAGTATGATTGACTCCAAATCCATCCAAGTTGCTGCGAAGTTCATATGTTTGTCTTTCTTTATGACTGCATAATATTCCATTGTGTATATGTACCACATTTTTTTAATCCAGTAGAGCTTCGATGGGCAACATGGTTGGTTCCTTTTTTTTTGCTATTGTGAAGAGAGCTGCAACAAACATACATGCGCAGGTATCTTTTGTGTAGAATGATGTAGTTCCCCATAGGGGAATTGCTGGGTCATATCGAAGGTCAATTTCTAGTGAAGTGCAACATTTTGGGGTTAAAACTTGTCAACTAAGATACAAATCTAGACTCAACATACTCATGAGCCTGCATTTTCATTGATGTCGGAGCCAAGAAGAAATCATTCTATTTCAAGTTAACATAGACTCTTCTTTTTTAAACTTAATTTCTGGGTAAACTTGGGGTTTTCCTCAACATCCTTCTTCTAGCCGTTGGGGCTCATGGATTGTCCTACCATTAGAGAATGGACATCCCACACTTGCAGCATCTGAGCACTGGCCACCCTCCGTCACCACACTAGTGTGTAAGGCTGATCTGTGGTCTGATCTCAGGAGAGCCATAGAGGGCGTGGCTTTCAGGTAACTAGACCATCTCTCCATTGTCCCCTCAGGTGTTCCCTCCAGCACTAGCACGCACAGTGGACATTTTGAGATTTAGTCACGTCCTACATGTGGCTCCTGCTTTTGGACTATACAATCCTCAGATTTCTGTCTAAGCTCTGGCACTCTCTTGTCAGGCACGTTGATTTCTTCTTCTCAAATCCCATCTCATGCTCCAATTTTAAGGGTTTGGGGAAGTTTTCTGGATCCTCTCCCTGGAGATAAGGAGGCTTTGGCAGGAGGCGGGGTAGAGGGGGGTAGTATGTGGAGACTATCTCATGCCTGGTCAGCTTACACACATAGCACCGCAGTCTCTGCTCTTCTGAGACAGTCATCTCCATCTAGACTTCTAGGCACGGTGTGTAAACCCAGCCTCCTCTCCAAAGCCATCTGGGGCTTCTATCTAGCCCAGGCACTAGCTCAAGTCAGGGCTTCTCATCTTGTCCTCACTCTGCCCTCTAGCTCCTCCCCTCCAGTTTTCATCTCTCCAGTGTATTGGAAATTATCTTTCTGTTGTCCTCCCCATATTCTCCATTTCGTGGCTTATAGTAAATCTTTCTTCCTCCAGTCCTCTAACCTCTTAATGTTTTAAGGGAATAGTTAATATTTAAGGGAAAGCTTCTGATCTCTCTTTCACAAGCCTAGGTATTGTGAGTGAATGCCTTGCCTTTTCACGCCTACTATCTCTGAAATTAGCTTCAAGAGTGCATTTTGGAATTCCAAAACTGAACATTGTTTCCTTTGTTCTTGGCTGGGTTCAGCCCTCCCTCTGGAGCAACGGATGTCATGATTCAATGGGTGAGGACGATGGTGTAGAATAAACTAATGGGAATTAAAAACATAGAAGACACAGTCTCAAAATATGGTCATGACTTTTTGGCCCCCAATTTTTTTTTTTATTTATTCTAATTCCAAAAGAAAGGGTAACAAAATAGCATGGGGCACATCTGTTCTCTACCACACCTCTGCCACGCAATGGCCTAGGGCATGTCACGGGGATATAAAAGCAGAAATGTTCACAAACAGGTGAGGCTGTATTATCACCCTATTCACAGGGTGAGCGAACATTCCAACCTCAGCAAAAAGAAAGCTTTGCTGCCATCTGCAATAAACAAGGTTGTTCTGGAGAGAGGTGAGGAGAAGGACAACCAGAGGAGGCTGACATAAATGACGGCCATCATGGATTAAAAAAAGCAAGTTTCTGTATGACTATCCGTGAGCGGATCATCAAAAACGACCTCGTTGTTTCTGATATCAACCTTACACGAAGCCATTGTTTTAGCATTCTAAAGGTAATGAAATGCTTTCCCACCCATTATCTAATATGATTTTGTTCTATGAAAGAAGGTTATAGCTAGCCAACCTTCCTTAAAGAACCCGAGGCTCACAGACTTCCTTAAAACCAAAAATCGGTGATGGCGGAAGGCAGATTCAGCTCTCTGGAATCTGCAACAGAAGAGTTCTTTACACTTTTCATCCTTGTAAGTATCACGCCATCATGATCTTTTCTTCAAGGCACTGGTGATTTTTTTTTTTAGCCCATGGCTCATTGTTATTTATGATATTTTTTCTCAAATACTGTTAGAATGCACTTCTCACTAACTCATGCAGACTCTCCCAATCATTGTGCAACAAGCTTACCTTCTTGTACAGCAGGGCATCTCACCTTTATATTCCATCTGTCCTCTGAAACCACCTCCAGTTTCAAGGAAGCTTGCACGCTTCATGGGATGTCTCATGGAGTCTGCTTATTTACCAGCCATTGTCTATTTTCTAAAGATATTTACCTTTGTCACTGAAGGAAATATTAAAGGTATCTAATATCCTACCCAGGTCATTCCATCTAGGACTCTCCAGTGAATGTTCTCTGCTTGGATCAGATCTCACCACCTTCCTTTTTGGCAAAACATACTATCTGCTTAGTAAATTAAACATAGCATAGCAGTAACAATTGCCTTTTGCTGCATAATAACTCCAAAATGTAACGACTCAAAGCAACGGTCGTTTGTTTTGCTCACAATTCTGCAGGTAAGCAATTTGGGCTGAGCATAGCCGGATAGTTCTGGTCTCAGCTAGGCTCAATCAACAGATCTGTGGTCAGCTACCAGGTCAGCTGGGAACTGGGCAGCGTTGGATGACTCAGCTGAAATCTGCTGTCTAGACTTGTTCGCAAAGCAATTGAGCAGAATCGTGAAGGCTTGTAACTGGCACACTATCTCTTCTGTCACATTTTATTGGTTAAAGTAAATTCAAAGGCCAGCCAAGATTTAAGGACTGGGTAAAGAGACTCCATCTTTTGATGGGATATTCTGCAGAATTACATGGCAGAGAACATGAAAACAGGGGGACTTAAACAACTGGGGTGATTTTTGTTATCAATCTACCAAAGTAACTGTGGCTGAAATTGGCCAAAGAAGGAAATATATTAACTTTTATCTCTATAAGCCACCCTGCTGGGCTCTTCTTACATGAATATGCATCTAACAATTTGCCTAACAAGGTATTTACTTGGTAAAATGAAACAAGTACTTCATTAAAATGAGATTAATTAAATTTACCAAACATTTCTCAGATGTGTAATGCTAGGCATTGAGCTAGCCGTGAAATGTTACAGGCAAACGAGAACGTGACTGCCATTAAGAAGCTTATAGTCCAGTAGAGGAAATAGGTAATATATGTATTGATAGAAATAAAGGATGTTGTGGGATCACAGAGGAAGAGCACATCACGCAGAGCAAGTGTCCCAGAGAAGGTTTTAGAATGCCAGTTACCAGAGAAACGCAAAAGGGTGAAAAATATTGCATTCTATGTGTGTGATTAGATAACACTAAATTCCTAGCTTCCAGCCTTTGTCAAAAGGTCAAGAAATCGCTGACAGACCTGGGTTACCATTGAATAGCATGTTTGATACAGGGGACTTTCAGTAGGTACGATAAAACTGATTCTGCCCACCCACACCCTGTTATTTTCTACACGCAGTGATCCCAAGCAAGCCTTGGTCTTTGTTCTCTGCCTAAATATCAGAGAGTCAGTGTTGCTTGTTTTCTGTGTCTCTGGTACTTTTCACCACTCGATGTATATTCAACATCCTGTCCCTCTATTTTTAGCATTTTAGAATCCTAAGTCTGGTTCACTCTCAATACTTAGATGTAATTTCCACTTCAGCTGCCTCAGGCAGTTAAGTGTTCATTCTATTTCTGAAGATCCAGTACTAGTCATACATTCATTCATACCACAATTTATCAAGGACTGGCTCCAGCTTCCAACTACTATATCATGGTAAACAAGATAATTGCAGCCTCTATCCTCTTGACGCTTACTCTCTACAGAAAGAGACTGATATTAATGCAGGATTTGCCCAAGTGATTTTTCAATTATGGTTATATGTCCTATAAAGAAAAAATAAGGCGGCATGAGACCAAAACAAGAAATATTCATTTAGTCACCTGACAGATGAGCCGAAATTAACCCCAAAAGGGAGGTGGAGAGATCTGGAGAGAGTGCCCCAGGCTGAAGACACCACGTGTGCCATGGCCGGGTCTGAAGTCGCCCCACATGTCAGAGGAGCAGGAAGATGGTCCTTGTGGTTGGGTCCAAGTCAGTAAGGAAGTCTCAGGGGATGGGGCTAGAGGACAGAAAACATCTAGTGTAGAACCAGACCCACCTCTGTGCATATACTTTTATCCCAAACCACGTCATACCTAAGTTGTTGTGACCTCAAAATTAACCCAAGCTTACCATTTTTTATTTCATTGACTGTTTCTCATTCAAAAAGTATCCAGCTTCTCAGTCTACAAATTCACCTTCTACTCCCACCCAGGTTCATGAATATTTTCCCAAAATAGGTTTGGCTCAACTTTGATCAGTAGTCAGGAACTCAAGAGAGTTCCTGGGATACAAAATATTTTACAGGATTCTAGAGACTGACGTCTCCCAGGACACAGAACAAAGGGTGTTAGAGAGAGCTAGAAGCTGGCTCACTCAGCTTTCTCACCTCGGAGGACGTTCCGGCTACAAGTTATGCCTTGCCTCCTTCCCCTTAGAATCTGAGGAGGTTCGTTAACTCCCAGGACAGTCTAGTCCCTCCTCTGTGTGACTCTCCAAAGTCTTTGCTAATCTTTAATATTCTGTTTTAGATCCTCTTGCAATTAGAACTTAGAGCAAATGTGCTCTACATGCATATATTTGACTGTTTCTACATGCAAAGTGAAGTTTAAAAAACAATCAAAACTGTGAAAACAAAAGTTGAAAATCCAAACTCTGGGCACACATGGGTTGGGAGTATATGCGGACTGTATTTGGGGATGGTGAGGCGTTTGGTGGGAGAAAACACAGAAAGGGAATTCAAATTAACTACAACTTCTCTGAAGCTCACATATTTGCTCAGATTGAGAGCTCCCCCTTTTTTCCCATATTCCATCTAGCAGAAGAATGAATGTACAAAGGGGACCCCCCCCAAAAAGGAATTATTGAATTTTTTCCCCCAAGGGCATGTCCCTTGTATGCTTCCCCCGATAGGTAAGTGTTCTAGAAACCCATTGGCGTCAGTGGACCAGCTAGTGTTTGAGACGCTCCGCTTGACTTCAGTGAATTTTGGGGGGAGACTCTTTCAACACGTTTGCCCGTTTCATGATGGGTGATTTACACACACAACCCTGCCCACACCACACTGAGTGTTCAGCAGTTTTTAACCAAAAACAGTGTGGCCCCTTGCCTTCCTCTCCCTATTCACCCCATCACTCCCTGAGCGACTTTCTGTTGTTTCCTCTGATGGAAAAAGTCCTCAAGGGGAAACATTTTGACCATGTGGAAGAGGTGAAACGAAAAAAGTCAGAAGCACTGAAAGGCATCCAAAGTGATGAGTTCAAAACCTGCTTTGAGCAGTGGAAAAAGCATCTAGACAGGTGTATTGCATCAAACGGAAAGTATTTTGAAGGTGACTGAAGTTTAAACATGCAGGGATAAGTCCACAATTTTTTATAAATAAATTACAGGTTTTTTGGCATCCCCTCTCCTACAACCATCATTCTCTGCCTCTCTCTCCTGTGTCATTCTTCTCCAAACCAGTGTTAAACCAGCCAATCCTAAACATACAGTCCGTATGGGCTTCCTATCCTAGCATAAAACTTAATCCTTGTATTTAATTCAGCTTCATTTTTCCTATAGTTACTCAGCATGTGACACTTGGTCCACACTGTTCTATTGACCTGAGTTGAAAAAAAAAAAAAGAAGAAACCTGTGTAAACTTTGAGTTCAAAAGTTCCTGGACAATTCCTTTTCCCAGAAGGTCACTTTATCTGAGAGTATGATGCCATTTATTATCAGTTTTCAGAGTTGAAAACATAATGTCGAATTAAAACACCTTCCATTTTAAGAGCTCAGTTCCCACCCTGAGTTCTGTTATTTTAAAACTTTAGCTAAACATTTCCTGGAGGTGGCTGAGGTTTCTCAGTCCCCGGGGAAGCGGCTGTGAATGACTTTTCACAATGCCTTTTCTGAGAGTCGCCAAGGCTGCTTTTTGCAACCTAAGTGTTATAAGCTTAAATGCATGCCAGGGGCATTCAAATAAAAGGAAGGAATGAAAATTCTAAATGGAAAGTTTTAAAATGAACAAAGAGATAGAGAAGGCTTAAGGAAAAGAGGCAATAGAGGGAAAACAAAGCTCTCATCTCACCCTAAGCAGTGGGACCCCAAGCAAACCGTTCCTGTTTCTGGCTCTGTCGTGGGGGCTTCATGGTGCACTCTGGGGATGAAATGAACCAGCACGCGTCAAGCACCTGGTACGGTGGACACTTCGGGCTTGTTCGTTTTATTTCGCTTTTCGCTTACCTAACGTCTAACTCGCCAGCGTGATAAGACAGGGAGTCTTATAGATGTTCTGTTGTTTAAATGAACTAACGGGAAGTCATTGATTTATGCAGTCAATTACAAGTGTGAGCAACAGCCAAATAGGCAAGTTACTTCAAGAAAAAAAAAAAAAACTCCTCCTCGGGTGACCAGAGTGGCAATTAGCAAGTATTGTGGGGAGAAGAGGGGTAGAGGGAAACCGAGGGAGAAAAAGGCCTGATCAGGCAAATTGCCTTTAATTACCCTTAAACATTTTCTCGTCTTCTTTTGATGCCATAAGACCCCCTGCAGTTCCAAAATAAAATAAGCCTGAGTTTTGTTTTGCTCTTTTAAATGGGACCATAATAGCCACTGTGGAAACATGTTCTTAATCAAAGGTATTAAACTCCTGGCTGCTTTTCTTTGTTTGAAATTGCCTGGGTTCATTATTATCAAGGGGGAGAGAAGTCTAGTCACCATTTAGCTCCCTTCTTAGTAAATTAAAATATTAATTACAAAATACGTTATTTTTATCTTATATCTGACGCTATTAGTTACTTTGGCGGGTGGAGGGGGGAGAAAGCAGTCTGATTTTGTGCTGAAGTCATATTCCTAACAAAGCTTCATAGTTACTTACTGGTTCCTAGAAATCAAATCCGAACGTGAAATGCCGCATTTTGAGAGCCATCTGAATAAATTAGATAGCAACTTCATTTACTTTTTTGTCTCAGAGATAAGTGGGCAATTACAATGACTGTGGCCACGTGCTGGGGCCGTGTGACCGCTCAGATGAGGCCGCTTGCTAAGAGAGGGTGCAGCCAATGCCAGGCAGAGCTAGAGAGGATAGAAAGAATGTTTCCCTTTCATTTCCGCTGCACAATGCTGTTACCGATCTTATGCCCGTAGACACAAATGCTCAATCTCTGGGAAACAGGCAAATATAAAGCCACAGAGTAGACATTAGAGCCAACGAAAACCCTCATTGTCTGCCTCTTCAAAGACTCAAATTATCAGCTAGGTATTGAGGAGACAGCAGAAAACCCAGGCCAATCGCCAGCAAACCCACTGAGCATGTGAAGATGACCTGGTACCTAGGTCATCACAAAATAAGAGTCAACACAAAATCAGAGTCATCACAAAATATGAGTCATCACAAAATAAGAATGGCGTCTCTTTTCCAGGTGAGAGTTGTATACCGCAATCCTGCCTTGAAGGGGTAAATTGGAGGGCGGGTCTAAAAGTGAACATACCCCTTACAAAAGGTCCCCTCCTTTGCCTACTATTTGCAGGGTGTCTGAAATAAGATCTCCTTTTCTCCCACATTTGAAAGGATATTCAGTTTTAATTTAATTTAATTTCAGAAACAGCTAGAGAGATAAGACTTTATAGCCAACGCCATTTATTAAGGGCCCACTGTGTACTAAGTACTTTACGTATATTATTTTCTTGACTCGCTACAATAATCTTATAATGTAGACTTTTTTTACAACCCATGTTAAATCGAGTGAAAACCAAGGGCTTAGAAAGATTAAGGAACTTGAACAATTGGCAAGCGATCCAGAGAGAATCTAAATCCAGGTGTCTGGCTGTAAAACCCCTACTCTCAGGATATCTGTCAGTTTCTATCTGATGGAATGTTTGGGGGTGTGGGGAACAGGGTGCTGAGGCTTTAGAAAACAGAAGAGAGTACAAAAAAGAGAAGTGCAGGGGCACCAGGGAAAATGGAGAATCAACCCTAGATATACCCACTAAGGAAAGAACCCCTCTCTACCAGATTGCCAAGTAGAAAGAAGCGTTCACACCTGGACTGCTCACTCCACCCACCAAATATTGTTCAAACCAACCTTCTTTTTTAGGTCTTGGTGCAGATGTCTCGCTGAAGTGCACAAAACCCACAAAGCTTTTCAGTGTCCTTAATAAATTAAAAGGCAGGCTCACTGGTCTCAGCTCATCAAAAGCACCAGAAGGCGGGAGGTCACAGGGTAAGGGGGCGGAGTGCCACTGCCCGTCTGTGTAGCTTGGGGTAAATTAACCAACCCCAGATTCCTCATCTAAAAAATGGGGTTAATAATAGTGCTTCCTTCGCAGAATTGTAAGGACTAGCAGATAGAAAGAGATGCTGTTGCAAATAATATGCTATCATTTGATTTAACTGGGTGGGAGAGCATTCCTCAAAGGTGTTCTGTAAAACAGTTCCTAAGCCATCGAAGTATGGAAAATGTTAACTACTTGACCTCTTCTTGTAAATGTACAACATACCTTAGCACTTAAAAGGCTTCCCCAAACTCAGCCAAGAAACCTGTTTTAATATATCTAGCACGTTCATTCCATGAGGCACACCTGAGGGATTAGTGCTCCCAACACCACTGACACTGAACTACAGGAATACTAAACTAGGACAAAGCAGTGTGAACGCTAGTGCGTTTAATGGCATGGGCCTTACAGCAAATGTTACAGAACAGAAAGGCAGTGTAAAAAAAGGACTCAGGCCTTGGAACCAAAACCCCTTTTTGGACTCAAAATTCCGTTAGAAGAACAGCCTTAAACAAGTCGCTCAACTTTCAAGGCTCAGTTTCTACATACACGTCCGTGAGTGCGTCTTGTCGAACTTGGGGGTCCACCTTACTCCTCTTTGAATTTCCAACATCCATCTCAGAACCAAAAACTGTGTCAGTGATCAGACTGCAGAAAGAAAGAATGAAGGCCCAACCCAGAAGTAGACAACACGGCATGAATGATCCAGTGAAAACTCATCACCAACTCAGTTCAATCCTATCAACTTTTGCTAAGTCAATGCCAAGTTGTAACACAGTAACCCCACATCTGAGAGGGCTTGTACGTAATGTTTGCCTGTTCCAAAGTAGTCACCCAGAGGTCCAGCAGGGAAAGGCATTGGTTTATTAAAACTTACAGGAGGCACTGATGACGGCAGGTTGGTGACGAATCAACACGTCGGAGCAGTATAGCAGGCAGTTTTATAATCAAAGCGAACAAGTTAATAATCCAAATTCCTATCTGGTATGTACAATTATATGGACTAAGAGTAACGACTAGCTGGGCTCAGTGGCTCAGCCTATAATCCCGCGCTTTGGGAGGCTGAGGTGAGTGGATTGCCTGAGCCCACGGGTTCGAGACCCGCCTGGGCAACTTGGCGAGACCTCATCTCTACAATAAATAAAAAAAAAATCAACCAGGCATGGTAGCGCGTGCCTGTAATTCCAAAAAATCGGAAGGCTGAGGCTGAAGGATTGCCAGAGCCCAGCAGGTCGAGGCTGCAGTGGCCAGGAGCGGTCACTGCACTCCAACCTGGGCGACAGAGTGAGACTCCACCTCAAAAAGAAAAAAAAGAGTAACGACTACCTTGTTTTCAGCTTTATTTACCTACATCTGTGATTCATTACTGGGAACATGCACACCCTTCAGAGGCCATCCTTGACCAGAGGCCACTCTCTGAGTGGGGAAGAAAGAAGCCAAGGTTAGGGGGAAGCACTTTATATCCGGACAATACCTCACACAGGTCCTCTTGGAAACCCAGCTTGGAGTGCAAGAGGTTAACTAGAAGATGACACCTGCGAAAGACAGAGAGGAAGCAGGGCTGGGCAGGGAGTGTCGGGCTACCCTGCAGTACTCAGCCAACCCAGTGGGGACCCCCAAAGCAAAGATTGCCCTTTTGAGGTATCCCACACAAGAAGAAATGGCTACATCTCCAGTCCCCCACCTCATTCAGTCATTGGCTGGTGACTGCCTGGAAGAACACAGCCTCCTCTCAAAGGCCACAGTAGCAAATTCCCAAGGCACCGCATCCGGAGACTCAGCTCACTGCATTCCTGGCAGTGGAATGGGGATGTCCCTTCTGGAAGCAAGATCCAGCATCACACCTCTATGAGAAGCCTCTCCCATGTGCTAAATTCAGTAGGCACGAGAAAAACAAGGTTTGACCTGAATACTAGAGGAGTGTATAGTTTGATGGGAAAATAAGCCAATTACTTAATAAATTCAAGAAAGCAGGATGCAGATAGTTATTTAAGGAAAGACAAATCTGCTATGAGCTGTTTGAATAGCAATGTTTGCCATAGATGAAAGAAGAGACAGTAAGTGTGCAGATAGGTGTTTGCCATTCTTGACCTATCCCTCCTCTCTGGCAGCTTAAATCTCTCTCAAGGTCCAGCTGAAGTCTCACGTTTTCCGTCATTTTCTTAAACGCTCAAGGTCTCTCCTTTCATAACCAGCTACAGTGTTTATTACCTTTTCAGAATGTATCACCGGATTTACATTTTCTGCATGACCTTCCGACTGATTCCATCACAGCTGGCCTCACCAACCAAACCATAAACAATTGGGCAAAAGGGACAGTCTTGTATGTCCTTACCCTTCCCTTTTTTAAACCCTACCACGTCACTTAACACATTGGAGAGAAAATAGTAGTTGGTCAACACCTATATTTGCATACAAAGGGAGACCGTCCCAAAATGGAATTTATTTCTAAAAAGTCGTGTATTTATTTTTACATGTTTGCACTTCAGTCACCCTCAAAATACTCTCCTCCATTCGATGCAATTCACTCACTGAGTTGCCTTTTCTAACACTCCAAACAGTTTTTGAACTTGTCTATTTGGATGCCTTTTAGAGCTTCTGCCGTTTTTTGTTTCACCTCTTCCACATGGGCAGAATGTTTCTTTGACGACTTTTTTCATCTGCGGAAACAAAAGACAACCTGGGCAAGATCAGGTGAATAGGGAGGATGGGGCACGGGGTCTTGCTATGTTTGTCAAAAACTGCTCAACACTCAGTGCGGTGGGGGCAGGCACATTGCCATCGTGGAAGGATAAGTCACCTGTTTGCCGCAACTCGGAACGTTTCTTCCGCAAACCACCACGCAATCGTCTCAAAACTTCCAGGTAAAAACTTTGGTTGACCATTTGATTCAGAGGAACAAAATCTAAGTGTACTACGAGGGGCCTGCCTTGCAAAAGATAGTTCCAGTTTGCTTTGTTTTTGACTCCTTGTGTATGGGTCCATGGACTAGACTCACAGCTTCAGAAGAAATCAGCAACCTTGTGGCCCAAATCCAAGTGTATCATGTATTCCCTTCAGAATTGACACTCCAAGCTAAACTAAGGCTCTGTGAAGACAAGGAGAATGATATCATGGATACTGGAGGCTCAGAAGGGAAGGAAAGGGTAGAGGGACGAAAACTCATCTGTCAGGTACAATGTGCTCAAGGTGAGGGAGACGGGTACATTTAAAGCCCATCAGACCTCTTTGCCTCCATGCAATGCATCCATGTTACCAAAAACTATTTGTAACCCTTAAAGCTATTGAAATAAAGAAAAGAAAAAAAAGAATGAATGCTCCACAATAAAGGAGTGGATGTCATTCTCCACTGGGATGTGTCTGCGTCTGTGGTGTATGTTTCTGCTTCATCTATTTGTTTTCATTGGCCCTAGTGCTCACTGGCAGCTACAGGGTGTTCAAGGGGAAAACTGGAAATGTCTAACTTTAATTTTATAATTTAACATAAATTGTCATGCGAGGGTAACTTCAAGCATCTTTGCCACCAGCACTCATTTCAACGAATGTCCCCATCACCAAGCCCCACAAACAGAACTCCTCGGGCAGCCTCTGAAATTCCTGCAGATAATAGAGTGTCGTCACTCCATTCTATTTTCTCCTCCAAAATTCTCCAGGGAATGGTGAAGTCAACTCGACTTCCCTTAAACTCTCCTCTCCTGCTATTTTGGTTCTCATCCAGCCTGTCTCAAAGGATCAACTTCCCAGTTAACTCTCTATAGAAGGAACCAAAATGAACCGAGAAGGGGGGTAAAAAAAAGATTAGGATGAGTTATGGTTTCTTTTTACAAAGCAGTTCACTTCTTAGACACCTGGCTTTATTTACCAGAGAAATAACATTTGCTTCCAAACTTACTAAAGTAGAGTCTACTCATTTAAATAAGTTTATCTTTTTTTGTTGGCCAGTTCATAATGTTCATAACACTTAAAGCAAATAATAGCTTTCAGGAAAATCTCTTTAAACCCTTATCCTAACACTTAGTCCTCGTCACATTCCATATGTTTACATGTCGCAATGGCCATCCATATTTTAAATCTCCCTTAAAAGGGCCTCAGAAGGTCAGTGGTTTGCTGGAGGTCACAGTGAGTCCGGACCTAGGCAGAAATAGCAGCCAGCTGTTTGGACTGGCAGCCCCATCCTCTAATCACCTCAACAGGCTTCTTTCTCACACACCCCATTATTACCGAGACGCTTGTCCCGGAGCCCTGTCCAATTCATCTTCTGTAAAAGAGGCTGTGAAAAGGCTCAAAACGCCCCTCTCGCTTCTCCAATTTGCTTTTGACTCATTGCAAATACTCCTTCCCAAGGCAAAGTACAGCCATTTGGTCATTTTCAGATCAAAGAACCCACTTAGTAAATGGAGAGGCTATTTTCTTATTTCCTACAAAATATCACTGCAAATGCTAAGCATTTTGCAAGTCACACGTGCAGAAATATTTTGTCTCCCTTAATGTCTTGCCATCGTGAGTTCAGTGAATTCTCCTGCTAGGCACTGTGCTATCAGTGGCACAAAGCACAGTCCTTGGCTTCAAGAAGTTTACCATCTATTGTGGAAGACAAACAATTAAGCAGGCAACACAACATCTAACACCTCATCATAGAGTTGAAAACCAAGTGCTAAAGAAATTCACAAGAAGGGTGTTTACTAATAATCTCATTTGGTAAAACATAAAGACTGCTGAAAAGCTGAGTCCTCGCAGCAACTTGGATGTGGTTAAAGACCATCACACTAAGGAAACTATCCCAGGCGCAAAGAATTGAATACCACATGTTCTCACTCCTAAGCAGGCCTGAGCACTAGTCACATGAGCACAAGGGTGGGATTGGTAGTCTCTGGGCACTGCGAGGGGAGGGAGAAAGAAGTGAGGCACATAGGAACACAGAGAGTATCTGGTCCACGACCAAGGGAAGAGACGGCCCTCTAGAAGCCCAAATTTCACCTGCATGCAGGTTACTTATGTAGCAAACCCCCACTTGTACCCCACAACTCTAATATCAATAAAATAAAATAAAAAACTGAGTCCTCAGAGAAGACACTAGCCAGATGTTATGAGTTTAGATGTGTCTTCCTCTAAAAAGGAGAGGCTGCAGCCTCAATCCCCGATTTGACCTTATTTGGTAATCAGGTCTTTACAGAGATACTGTAAGAATGAAATCAGAATGACGGACCAGAATGAAATCATTCCAGCGGGCCCTTATCTGCCGTGCTGGTGTCCTCACAAGAAGGGGAAATTTGAAAAGAAAGGCAACATAGAAGGACGACAATGTGAAGACAGAAGGAAAACACCGCGTGAAGACACGATTGGAGCGATGGTGTTTATAAACCAGGGAATGCTGAAGATTGTCAGCAAGCCACCAGCAGCAGGAAGGTGCAGGATGCTTCCCTTACAGGTCCAGGGAGACCAGGGCTCTGCAGACACTCTGATCTTAGACTTCTAACCTTCAGAGCTGTGAGACAGGAAATTTCTGGGGTTTTTTTTTAAGCCACCCAATTTGTTGGACTTGGTTATGGTGGCCGTAAGAAATCAATGTACTGGGCCAAAGGAGGGTGGGGGAAGAAGGAGAAAAAAAGAAGGAGAAATGAAAGGAGCATTCCAGCTAAGAAAAATCAAAGCAGAAAACACCTAGAAATAAAATGTTCCCATGCTTGTTTGAGTTCAGTATGGTGGAAACCTGAGACAGGGAACAGGGGAATGCTGGGTGGGGCGAAAATCAGGGACCCGCTCTGGAGGCCTCTGCATAAGGCATTGAGCTATCCTGTCCTTTGCTATCATGGCCCAGTGTTTTTATTATGGAGGGAAGTTTCTGGATATTGTGAGTTCTGTACATCTGCCGATAAGCATTAAACCCTGCATTTCCTCTGCAGTCAGCAGCTAAAAGCATCAAAGCTTCTGTTTCAGCACCACATCAAAACTCAGGAAGCTTTAAAGTCCATCCAAACACCCAGTCCTTGCTGAAAGGAGACACCCGGGCTCTGGAGAAAAGCAATGACCGGTCTCAAGAATCCCTCTGAAAATAGATATCAGATAAGTGGACCTTTGTTTACTTCCTGGAATGTCCTTGCCTATTCCGGGGCTACTCTGGCTGGAAATACAAGATGCTACGTCAAAGTTATCTAAGGGAGACCAGCAACCCACTACGGGTTACAAGGCAAATGGGCAGAGCCCTGGCACTCAGCCCGCAGACAGCACCACTGCCTTCTCTTTACAGGCACATCTAAAGTTGTCACCTTGGCCATGCAAACGAGTACCCTTGGGAATGGGCCAAATTTAGCAACCTCCATTCCTTTTTGAAATATCCCTGCACTAAAGAAGGCATTTTAAAACAGACTTCTCATAAAGTCCAGCTTGATGCGTTTTCTGCCGGACACTTGAATAAAGAAAATCTCATCCGATCCACCCAGGTGGAGAAGTCTAGCTGTGGAGAAAGGCTTCTAAGTGCCACAACTAAACAGAACTGAGCAAAAGAATGGGAAGGAAGAGACATCCTTCAGGAAGGTGTGTGAACAATCATGGGCTCCCTTTTGCTCTGGAGATGGGCGGACGCCTCCTTAATGAGAGGAGCTGCCTTGTGGAAACACAACAGAGGAAGTACACGAATCAAGAATCCAAAAAAAAAAAAATCAAATGCCTGAGATGCCTCACTGATAGATCAGTCACTGAGCCTGTACTGAGAGAAGTGTCACGTCTCATCTTCCTCGTACAGATTGAGCTCCCATTTGCAAGGCGTGGAGGCTGGAGGAGGAAAAAGAGGGGCCAGGAAACTGACTTTTCCTCCTCCCTACACACACACACACACACACACACACACACACACACACACACACACACACACGTTGGGTTTGAATCTTTACGGTTTTTGGTCGACATTGGTTTTCCTTGCCTTGTTTCTGACCTGAAGCTAAGGAGATCTCAACGTGGACCAAATTGTACATCATCCAGAGATAAATGGGTTTTACTTTAGTATTACGGTACCTTTTTACTTTGGGTCATCTGCATTCGCCTCCTGTAATGCCTTTGGATTGAATTATCCCTCCCTGCCTCTCAGTAGTCTGATACGTCCACTGTTTCGTGGCATGAGCTTGTCCCTACTTTATTGTCAGAGCTCTCCCAAAGCAACAACTGCAGCTGAACCATCTCTGAGCCCCCAGCTCCGAGCATGGAATAGATATATCATTAATTCTTCACAAGTTGTCCACCTCTTGGACAACCACAAAGCTGCAGAGCCGCCGTTTTGGCTAATCCTTGCCTGTCCTGAGATTTATTCCAATACTCCAGCATGGAATTGCTAAGAACGCAATGGGGCACAGGCATGGCCACTCAGAGAATGCTCTTCTGTCACCCGATCCCAGGCTTTGTCCCTTTTGATTCCTCTGTACATGTTCCCCACATGGAACTATTCCTTAGAACACCAAAAATCACGAATCAGGGATACAGGTCAGAAGACATTATCTTACACACTTAAAACTTAGACGTGGCAGTCTTACAGTGTTCTGTGTTATGCAGATGTTAATATACAGTCTAAAGCTGTATTCATACAAGCTCTGTCTGGCAAACACAATCTCCGCTCTCTATTTAAATGGGTACTTTGCAAGATGCAATCAACTCCTTTATCACTAACTTGTCTTAGGCATTCACGTCCTCTAATTGGTTTTCCCATCTAAACATTTAACACCCTTCTCATCTAGAGAGACTGGGGTGAGGTATTTTTCCCATTGACCTGAAAGGAAAAGAGATCAAGAGGCAAGGACTGAGTTCTAGAGTCAGTGCTTCAGAACCTTTCTGGAATGAATATGCAAATCTCAGCCTAAGGCCGGCCCACTTTCATCCAAAAAGTGGCTTGTTAGGGCAGTAGAGTCACACCTCCATTAATGAAGATGCAATGCTCAAACAGCACACTTTTTAAAAAACTTTATTTCCAGAGGTTGAACTATTTGCGGCATTATTGATTTATTCTAGAATGTCAGTAAAGGAACCAGTTATGGTCTGATGGTATCAACAACACAAACTGAAATAATATCCAAAGTTCTAGTGGTTAAAATTATGATTTAGAGAGTTTTATGGCCAAAGCAGAGTTAAAAATGGGGTTTGGAGAAGTCTGAAAACAGAAAGGCTGTCAGACAGGCTTCCGGTGTTAGAAGAAATGTGTACAGGAAATGAAATTATGTGACTCAGTGGTCCTATCGCAAGACCTCTAATCTCTATCCAGACACTGGGAACAAGTCTCCGAGAAACAGCTAGATCTGAAACCTCATTTTTTCCCCCTGTAAAAGTCAGCAGTCCTCTAAGGGGAGTGATCATGAGCCTGATTTCCTAAGTCTAGCTACCCAACAGAGACCATATGGGACAACAGAAAGAAAAGACAGGACGGGAGACCAGACAAGCCAGAGCGAGAATCTCATGTACTCACTGTGTCAACTTGAACAAATTACCTCCCCCACTGGAGCCTTGGTTTGCCTCATTAATAGAATAAAGGCAATAACATTCACCTTCCAGGTAGTTGCGAAGATATAAGCTCATGTACATAAAGCACTTAACATGGTGCCTGGAAAATACCAGGTGTTCAATAGAAGGGAGCTATTATTACAGCTAAACTATTAAATTACATTTACCATCAACATAGACTTGTGGAAAATGAGATTCAGTAGTATTTATGCCCAAAAGCAATTTGTCCCCTATTAGAAAAATTTCAAATGTCAGCAAACAAAAGGCAAGAAAGTCCTCTTTTTATATAACAGAAAAAGGTTTGTCAAAGGTAAGTGACTGAAAGATTAAAAACTACATTAAAATGTAATAAATCAATCTATCACCAAAAAGAATAAATTGTTGATACTGTATTCTCTCCAGCTTTTATTGTACCAGAGAAGGAAAAAGATAGTAAAAGCCAGGAAATTGAAGGAGGAAAGTAGATTAAAAAACAACCTGGAGAAGAAAAGAAAATCAGAAAGAGAAGACTGAAGACACTTAAATTGAGGCTAAATGATTAAAATATAAACTTGAGGGGAAAAAGGGAGGCAGAAACTATTTTCAAGATTATGAAGCCTATATTCCTTATCTCTAAATTCTCCCATTGAAACAATCAAAGTGCTAGATAAAATGTAAAATAATTTTTTTAAATGTGTCGATTTTCTGAGTTGGGAGCCTCACTCTGTCACCCCGGCCAGAGTGCAGGGACATGATCATAGCTCACCACAGCCTCAAACTACTGGGCTTAAGCAATCCTTCCACCTCAGCCTCCTGAGCAGCTACAGGCACACGCCACCGCACTTGGTTCTTTTAAATTTTTTTGTAGAGACAAAGTCTCACTTTGTTGCCTTGGCTGGTCTCAAACTCCTGGGTTCCAGCAATCCTCCCACCTTAGCCTCCCAAAGTGCTGAGATTATTTAATGTATTACTGAGTAGCTACAGTATTAAGAAATCCAAAGAACTAGAAGCAAAGTAACAGGACCCTGAAGTAAAGTAGAGTCCACCCTCAGTTTTTGCCCTGAGAGTTTCTGACAAGCCTTGGAAATCTAGGACTTCGGTTTTGGCAGATATAGTACAAGCAGCAGACAGGAGATTAAGATCCATGCTGGGCTGGGCATGGTGGCACAAGCCTGTAATCCAAGCACTTTGGGAGGCTGAGGCGAGAGGATTATTTGAGCCCAGGGGTTTGAGACCAGTCTGGGCAACTTGACGAGACCTCGCCTCTACAATAAATCAAAAAATTAGTTAGGCATGGCAGTGAGTACCTGTAGTCCCGGCTCCTTGGAAGGCAGAAGCAGAAGGATCGCCGGAGTCCAGCAGGTCGATGCTGGGGTAGCTGTGAGTGTGCCACTCCAGCCTGGGCAGCAGAGTGAGACTCCAATCCAAAAAAAAAAAAAAAAAAGATCCATGATAGTCCAAGGTGGAGTATCTAGTAGAAGATACTTGCAGTCCATGGAATCTCAAAGGCCTCTGCCCTCATTATGAGAATAAGTTTGACAGAAAATATGCAGTGTAGCAGTGAGCAACAAACAGGACTTCATGCTATAATTTTGATTTTAGATGGAGGTTGAGGCAAAAGGATAGCTGGCACTCAGAAGTTTGAGGCTGCAGTGAGCTATGATCATGCCACTACATTCCAATCTGGGAAACAGAGCAAGACTTCAGCTGTAAAATATATGTATTTCCAGAGTTGGCAATGCCAGTAGGTAAACACTAGAAGCAAATACAAATTATATCTAAAGAAATTAAAATTCAACCTAATCCTTGGAGAATAGCTCAGAATCTTAAGATATGTGGAAAATAGGCCAGCCACAGTAGAAAAAGTCACAAAACATACATGAAGAGAAAGGACCATAAATAAGAATCAGGAGAAGCAAAAGAAATAAGATATACCCATAAGTACTTCAGAAATTGACAGTCATACACAGAAAATAAAATGAATACCATTGATCTATTTAAATAAAAAAGAAAAGCAGGAAAATGTAACCAGTAAATGGGAGATGATGAAAATGACCAAGCATATTTTTAAAATAATCAAAATAGGTCTCCTATTAAAAAGTACAATTATTAACGTAAATGAATCACTGAATAGACTAAACAGTAGAATAGATACCACTGAAGAGAGAATTTGTGAACTGGAAGATAAAGTTTTAAAAACTATCAAGAATGCATTTGAAAGGGACAAAGAACTATAAAATATGGACAGAAATTGACAGAAATAAAAGTAAGACAATGTTATCCAAGTACCAGATGGAATTAACAGGGCAAATGGGAAAGAGACAGTATTCAATTAGACAATGGCTGGGAAACTTCCAAAACTGATGAAGCGATATTAATAATCAGATGCAGGAATCCAAAAAATTCCAAACAGAAAATTATAAGGATATCTAGATAAATCAAAATGAAACTAAGTTACAAAGCAAAAAAGAATTTGAATGCACCCAGAAAAAAGTGAGTTCATCTACAAAGAACCAAGGTAATTAAATTGATAGCTGAGATCTCCATATCACCAAAAGAAGTCAGAGACAGTAAAAAATACCATCAATGTTTTGAGACAAAGTAACTTTCACCATAGAGTTTCATCTATGTTGAAATATGGAAGTCATCTTTGAAGAATGACAGGAGAGGGGAGAAGACAGTCTCAGAAAAATGAAAACTAAAATTTTTGACCACAAAAAATTGACAAGGGAAACTGCAAAGGATCTTCTTCTGCAAAAGATTTGCCTAGGTGATATTTTAATAATTTTTATTTGGGATTTTTTTTTGGTGTGTTTCCTACATCCAATCAATTGTGTTGCTTCATCACTTCTGAAAATTCTAGAAGAAAATAATCCAAGAACCAAGAAGAAATGCTAAAAAAAAAAAGTTTTGGTAAATGCGTACGTAAGTTTTGTAAATTTATAAGCATGCACCTGAATGTTGACCCCTGAATTGGCATTTCTTGTGTACCTCTTCAAATTCTCTTTGCCACTCCTTTGATTTCAGAAGCAACTGCACCTACCTACTGTATATAGACTTCAATCAACTTCACATCACTGCAGACTGACAGCACTGCCCCTTTTACTTCCTGCCCTGGGGATTCTCACTCTTGTTCAACCTAATCCTAGAAAGTAATCAACATCCCAAAAGATAGTCAGAATTTTTGACCACCAGGAACTGGGAGCCAATGGACAATGCTTCAGTCTGAGACTTTTTTAAAAATCAACTTACTGAGGCAAAATTAATATACAACAAGATGCACACATTTTAAGAGTATGTTTCAATAAATGTTGACACAGTATACTCTAGTGTGTCTACTACTACAATCAAGGTAGAAAGTATTTCTATCGTTCCCAAAAGCCCCCTCATGCCCTCTGCAATCAATCACCACTCTTTACCCCAGTTCTAGGAAACCACTGATCTGCTCTGTTTTGTCTTTTCTAAATATTCAAATAAACAGAATCAAACAGATGTCTTCTTTGGTGTATTGCTTTTTTCACTGCAAGATGTTTTTGAAATTCATCCACGTTGTTGCCTATAATAATGCCAGGCTGCTTCTTATTGCTGATTACTCCTGCATTGTATGAATACACCACAATTTGTTTATCTGGTCACCCACTGAGATATTTGAGATTGTTCAGTTGGAAGCTACTATGGATAAGAATACTGAGAACACTCATTCATAAGTTCGTGGGTAGATTATGGGTTCTCAACCTCAGCACTACTGACTTTTGAGGTTTAAAAAAAAATATTTTCTTGTGGGGGCCATCTTGTTTATAGTAAGGTGTTTGGCATTAACCTTGGTTTCTACTTATTACATGCCAATAGCATTCCCCACTTGCAACATTAAAAAAGGTGTAACAACAAGAAAACTTGATATGGCTTATCCTACGGTTCTAACAAAATGCACACCCAGTCACCTCTACTTGTGGTTAACTCAACAATGCATCTTTATACTGGCGTTTTCTTATTCCCTATTTCATGCCACCACTCCCCAGTTAACATACTCCCAGATAAACCAGACTACATGCTTATGTATCTTTCTCAGTCTCTGCTTTTGAGGGAGCCCAAGGTAATACAATACTAAATAACACAATGTTAAAGACTAATTGTTTGAATGTAAGTGCATTAAGGAATAAGCTAGGTCTAAAATATTTCAAAACAAAGGCATGTAAGTTGGTGTATTAGACAAGGTCCTTCAGAAAAACAACAAATAGAAAATCTATATATAACGAGGAACTGGTTTTTACAATAATAGAGGCTGAGAAGTCTCATATCTGCCATCTGCATGCTAAAAAAATCAGAAAATCCAGTGTTGTTATCACTTAACATCCTTAATAGAGTCTTGGAAACTACAACTTTAAGTGAAATGACATATAACAAATCCAATTTTGCCATAGGTCAGATGGTATAAAAAAGAGTTAAGTTCTGATGGCACAGTTCTGGTCACAAAAACATCACCAAACTTCTAAATAAAGACAAAACATCTCTAATACTAAACATTGAAATACATGTGAGTTATACTTACATTTAAGAAATATTAATTAAAAACAAGTCAAATCATATTTACCCAGTTATGCCAGTTCAGCACTGTGGGTGGCCAGAAATTATTCCAAAACTTAGGATATGAGTCAGGAACAAACCCTGGACAGGACACCCCACACACACACCCACACTCACTCACACAGGGATGATTTAGACAGGCCCATTCACCTAATGTGCACATTTTTGGGATGTGGAGGGAAATGGAAGTACCCAGAGAAAACACTGGCATGAGAAGAACATGCAAACTTCACACAGTCGTATCGTCAGGGGATCCATATTGTTTTTCTCATCAACATTATAATAAAACAATGTTGAACAAAACAATATTGTTTGAAGACCCGCTGCAATCCACTCTAAGTTCAACGGCCTGAGAACCACGGGAGTCGATGACGTAAATCACAGTCCAATGGTAGGAGCAGATGGGATGCCCCAGCTCAGGTGGGGAGGCAAGAAAAAAGGAGTCTGATTCCTTCTTCTCCATCTTTTGTTCTACTCAAGTCCTCAGCGATGATGGGGTGATGCCCAACCGTGCTGGGGACAATAACCTTCATGACTCAGTCTTCCAATCCAAATGCTAATCTTGTCCAGAACCATCCCCACGACACACCTAAAAACAATGCTTAATCTAGGCACCCACTCGAGACTGCCTAGAGAAAGGGGGGCACACTTCATCAACAAGGGTACCTGCACAATGAATATTTGTATACCTAGCCATGAATTGCACCCCACAATTTTAAAATTAAAAATTTAAAGGTGAAAAAACATATCTAGGCACCCACTCAAAAATTAACATAAATTTAACCATCACAGTTGAGAGGAAGTTCATAAGAGTTAAAGTCTTCTAAAGTCTTTTTCTTGCCATAAGCAATGAGTAAAATATAAATAAGACTTAGTTAAGTATAATATCAAAATAATTATGAGACCACTAAAGGAATGTATACAAAGCATATAATTTCTAAAGAAGGCAGAGAGGGTGTCTTAGCCTGTTTTTTGTTTGTTTGTTTGTTTTTGCTCCTATAACAGAATATATGAGACTGGGTGGCTTATAAAGAACAGAGCTTTATTTCTTCCAGTTCCGGAGGCTCGGAAGCTCAAGGTTGAGGAATTGCATCTGGCGATGGCCCTCTTGTGACATCAAATCATTGCAGGCGGCAACTCAGGCAAGAGAGAGCACAAGACAGGATGAGAAAGGGTAAGAAACCAAGAGGAGGTCACACTCAACGTTATAACAACACACTCTAGAGATAACAACAAGCATCCATTGTCATTCATTAAACCTCCTGACCTAATTACCTCTTAAATGTCCCACATCTAAACTTTGTTGCATTAGGGATTAAGTTTCCAACACACGAACTTCGAACTTCGGGAGACACATTCAAACAGTAGCAGAGGGGAAAGATGGAGATGGTGTGTGTGCTGGGGGGGTGGGTGTTTAGAAACTGATTGATACAGAATAAGGCAAAAAAGGAGTAGAAAAAAAAACAACAACACAGAAGAAGAAAGAAGGCACAAAATAAGAAAGGAGAAACAATTCAAATATATCAAAATAAATTGCATAGACTCTTCAAATAAAAGAAAAATATTATCATACTATTAATAGATTAAAACAAAGCCCAGCAGTGTGCTATTTACAAGAGACATTCCTAAAACATACAGAAAGTAAATAGTCAATAAAAGAAATGAGAACACTGAGTTCAAATAAGCAAAGTAATACGCCCAAGGTCACAGGTTTCTAGGTGCTTTTCTCTCTGTTTCCCATTATGTCATGCCCATTACTGAGGATAGAGTCACTATCTTATTCCTTTTAATGTGTCTACCATCCAGCATAGCAACAAAGTAATATCTGCTGAATTCATGAAATCAAAATTGTACAAGTGTGCAATTCATCAGGAACATGTTGCGCATTCTCAAAGAGAGCAACAATGTTTCATGTAATTTAGGAAGATTGATTTGTTCTGATACTTCTAACATAATAAATGAGCTTTATTTCTCCCTAGAGGATTAAATCAAGGCATAGTTTAAGCTAGGGTCCATCTATATGTGTAGTCATTTGTAAGGTGACAGGCATGTCCATAAAGGATGGTTTTCCTTCATTCGTTTATTCTTCGTCTATTTATTCACCTACTCTGTGCCAGGTACCGTATAGGCAAGGTAGATACAATGATAAATAAAATGGACACAATCCCTGTCACTCTGAAGAGTGCTGACTAGTTGCTCCATAGCAAGACTCTATTCTAAAGTATTTTAATATATGAAGCACAGTTTAATTTTTATTTCTTTTAGATTAGATTACTTTCAGAAAATGCCTTGAAAAAGGAGTAACATTTCAGCTTGTCTTGATTTTTTAACTGAATAACCTTGGGCATATAGTTCAGTCAGATCATTTGCCACTCTGAAATTCAAGTTTTTTATTTCCAAATTTGAAGACAATCCCTACCTCTCATGACAATTCCCTAAGACAACGTGCCAGGCATGGTGATGTTCAGTAAATGCCAGTTTTCTTCAGAACCAAGTTGTCACTCCCATGCCCAAATTGAATATGTACTGTATCTCATTTGTAAATATTAAGCACTACTCATTCCAGGGATCAGGTTTCACAAGAAGGGAGCCGCTAGATGCCCAAGATGGTTATTTATTAGAAACAGGTTTGTGGAGGCCCAAACAGGAATGTAACAAATGCTCATTCATTCATACTTTGTAACTGTTATGTAGATGTTGCACTGGCGGCTATGCTTTGAAGAATCTACTGGCACACACATGTAATCATTTTCCTATTATATTCTGTATAGTTGGCTCAGTTTAGGGTATCGTCCTGCACCCCCTAAAAAACATGTGATCTCATGAAAATTTGCAAAGCACTATCTTGACCATCATCTCCAAGCTCACTCTTTATATCAGCAGATGGAGAAAGGTATTATTGGCTATGCGGCAAAAAGCTAAAGACTTTGAAATTAATAGAGAACTGGTTGCCACAGGATACAACTATACCTAATGGGCTATTAAAGAATGATTAATATATATCCCAGTGGGCTAGCAAAAAGAAGGGCCATGGTGGTGCATAAAACGAAGAATTAATTTGACCTATCGTGGTCATAAAAGGGCTGGTCCAAGTTACAGAGCAATGACAGCTCTGGCTGGCTTTATGAGCTTCTAAAAAATGATATTTTTTAAGAAAAGAAAAGTAGAGTTTACTAGAATGAGCTCTGTGTTTGGTCTTGCTGCAGTGGCTCAATCTTTCAATGTTAAATGCTATTTTGCCTTTGATTCACCATGTCGGTGTGTTGTAAGTCTGTTGCCCGAGAGGAGCATTAAACTGTGCCTTTGGGAAAAATACTAAACTCCTAAGGATGTTGGGATGAAAGATGATTTGTAATCGCAAGAGTTTTTTTTTATTAATTATTATTAATATTCAGACTCTCTTTTTCTAATATCTCTCATTTTATCTCCCATTTTAGGTGAACAATGTAAAGCTCTGTTTCCACCTTCCAGAACACAAACTAAAGATGCTTGAAATATGACAAAGCTTTGTGCCTTTACTGTTCAGTATTCAGGGCCACATCTGAATAGATGATTTCTTTTTTCTCAGCAGTTATAAGATGAGCCATGAAATCTCCTGGAGAGTGTGGATGTTTCAGCTGTTGAATGAAACATTTAAAAATGCAGATTCTTTTTAATTGTTTCTTTTAAAACACTTCCTTTCTAGCTTCATCTCATATATTACCCATTTTATTATTATTATTCTTACATTCTAAATACTGTCAGTCAAATAATGAACACTTCCAGGACCAAATGTGATAGAATAAGTTGTGAAAGTGACAAGAAAATTAATCATGACATTTGTAAAATTAAAAACGTATTAATTTGCTATCTTTGAAATAAATGACTGAAGATAGTAAAATACATTAGTGCTTAACTGGTCATTTTAGAAAATGGAAAAACCAATAAGAGTTTCTTCAAGCATTATAGATAAGTCACTTAATCTCCAAGAGTGTATTCAATTAGACAAATATTGCACATAATCATGAGAATGAACCCCTATTGGGTAGAAAGATGGAGAGGAAGGAGGATTTCTAGAAAAGGACAAATTGTCAGGTATATAAACGTGTGTACTGACCCTGGTTATTTCAGCCTTTGTCGCCCAAACACAAATTCACAATATTCACAGGGGAGGGAGGACTATATTTAGTGCTTATGATGTGCCAGACACATGATATTTATTTTATTTAGACTTACAAGAACCCTAGAAAGCACATACTATTATTAGCCCCATTTCACAAATGCCTATCATGAAATTAAGAAACATCAAGTAACTTACCCAAAGTTACATGGCTAGTAGGTGATAAAGTTAGATTTTCACACACAGATCTGATAGAGTCTAAGTCTAAGCACGTTCCACTATTTTCATTCACTCATTCATTCATTTCCTTTCTTGAACACCTACTATGTACTTGATTTTGTAATAGAAAAGCAAATACTTCCAAGAAATAGTCGGTGCCTTAGGGAATCAAGAGCTTATGCTGGGTTGGAAGCCTACAGGAGGTAGCTGTGTCTATTCTGCCAGGTAACCAAGAGAGAAAGGGTTAGTCAGAACAGACATTAGAAGAAGGTGAAACTGAACCCAAGTCTTCAAAGATGAGCAGGCATAGGCAAGGCAGGCCAAGAGGAGAGACTTTGCAGATAGAGACAGCAGCACAAAAGGACAGATTGGACCAACATTTTCAATTAAGAAAAAATATCTAGGACACAGATTTCAGGGAGGGAATGTGGGAAGTTGGGAGAGAAGTCATAGGATGGATTAAGTTGATGGCCAAAAACCAATTTTTAAAATAAGAGCATGAGAAAATTTTCAAATGTCTTCCCCGTCTAAAGAAGTAGAACATTTAGAAAACAGCAAAATCTGTATGATAAAAAGGAAATAAAATCAATCTTCCAATAAGATGTACCCAAGGATGGAGTTAAAAACCATTGTCTTTGTGAGAAGCATGGAGCAGACTGACCTTCTTGCACTGAAAGTGGACCTACTTACTCTGCGTACACAGTCTGTGTCCCTGGTCTCAGCTCCAGTGGACCCTGAGATTTTAGCATGCACTGAGTAGGCTTTGGGAGAGACACTAGTAATCATGACATTTGTAAAATTAAAAACATATTAATTGGCTATCTTTGAAATAAATGGCTGAAGATAGTAAAATACATTAGTGCTTAACTGGCCATTTTAGAAAATGGGAAAACCAATAAGAATACCCAGAAAGATGATGGATACAGGACAGCACTCCTATTTCCAGGCTCTAAAGCACTGCTTCCAAAGTGAGCCAAGAGTGATTCCATCTCAGCGCCATCCTAGCTACCCCGCGACATGGTTCAGCGACATGTAGGTGGTCTGGGGCAGCCTGGGGGATTCCTCTTGGTCTTTGGGCTTAACCTAGGCATTGGCGGGTGATGGGAAGAAAGAATGAGAGTGCAGGGCTGTGATTAGGATGCTCTGACTACAACCCTGGATTGGACAAAACCACCAAGAGATTGGCTCAAGCTGGCACCAGCCTCCAGAGGATCCTTCCAGAAAAAGGTGCAGTACTCTCTTCAGACCCGTGACAGCCAAGCTCGGATGAGACCCCCAGGGGCCCGACCACGTGAACCAGGCATTAGATAGATTTCCCATGAGTGGGCTGCAGACTCTGGATTTTAAGGTAGACCACTGAGCAATGTGCTTGCCACTGGGGCTGGGTGGCAGAGACGTGCAGAACAAGCTCCTTTTCCATTTTTCATTCTCTTTTTGAATCTTCTCCCGTGCAGATGAAGGCAGAGATGAAGAATGGTGAGCAACAGAAGGCCATAACAAATCACCCATAAAATACGTTTATAATCGCAGGATAGCCAAAAATGAGAAGCAGGCCACCAGTCACGTTAAATTCATGCTACCTTGGCACGGAGAGTTAGATTCACCCAGAAAGCAACAATAGTCCCTGGGTAGCTCACCAGGAAGAGTTCCGCATGTCCTGTCTTCCTCTGCCACCACTCTCTGCCGCCGTCTCTCCCTCCCCATCTCTCCCGCCCCCTCTGCCTCTCCATGTCTTCTGCTTTCTTTCTCTGTCTCCGTGCATGTCTGATTTCTCCAGAATTCTGTCCCAATCCTGTAAGATGTGTACATGGTATCATCGGCCTCATGGCTTCATTGAGGAAAAAGGTGCCAGGAGGTCCCTGACCCAAATAGGACACACACTCTCAGAATTAAACTATTTCCAGCAATAAAATAAGCCTCCAACATAATGTCTTTGTGTTGTCCTCCAAAAATTAAGGAAAAGAAACAATCAACCGCAATGAATTTTTGTTGTCAAAAGACAAAAGGTGTTGATCCACCAGTCAACGAGAGAGTTGCTCCATTTCTTTCCGGCAATATGTCTTTGTGCCAAAATTTCTTTTGCTTTCTTTGGAAAGACGGAAATGAGAGAATTGCCAAGCGCAGATATGGTTTCTCACACATGGTAAAGAACTTTCTTGAGTTGCTTGCATGCCGTGTTTAAAAAATTTTTTTCTACCTTACCTTCTAAACTTTATGAATGAACCCCATTATACATTTAATTCTGTACTTTCTTAAGAACAGATTTGTAATGAACTATTTTATGCCCCTTACGTAATTTAAAGTCCCCACGATGCCGTTTTCAGCCAAGCGTTAGCACACATGTTGATATGAGCTGCATATACTCCCTTCTTTTACATATACAGTTACAGGTACATTTCAGTATTTTGATATTTTCTGCATTGGTTTGAAAAAGCTATTTATTATCACAGAGTCATCTCACCCGTAAATATTTATAGGCTGTTTTATCTCCAGTTTAGGATTTGAGTATTGTATCTTACAATACCTAAACCAAGCACTGTTGATTTGCTATTTTGGCTTTTGATAGAGAGTGTGTTTATGGCGTGGCTGTGGGAGGTTTTGTCTTTAATAATTTACAGAATTACCTGCAGTAAAATCTTCACCTGTTCTTTGTTGTCTTAGCACCACAAAATTGGAATTACATATAAAATCTTTCCTCCAGGAGATTTATGTCTACCATAGAAAGAAAATCTCCACTTAAATTTTTATGAAACATCAAAATTATGGCGTGCTTTAGCAAAGTCTTCTCCAGGTGAAGAGTATTTCCGATATTTGAGGACATCATTCTTTATCTCCCATTTAATCTTTATTTTCCTGTGACAGCTTCTTTTTCAGTTTCATTGATTCCCCTGTTTGTATGCTCAGTGTGCTAATTTGTCTTTCATTACAGAAAGTTCCAAGTACCAACCTCAGAGGCTAACCCCAGCCAGAGGACAGGCCTCCCGGATAGCTGTGCTTTTTGCAGTTTAACTTGAAGTTGTTACATAAAAGGACTAATGTCCAGTGTCCTTCTTTTCCTTGGGACTGACCACCCCTTCCTTGAAGAGGACAATGGTCTCAACCTGGCAGCCCCAATTAGGCACACAGGAAGGAGCAGTCCAAATGCTGTCCTTCACTGTGATTCGGACTTAAATCTCCCTTTATTGAATTATGTGTTTTAATAAAGGGCTTATATAACACCCACGGAGCAGTTATCAATTAATTGCCCATGGAAATTTAGGGGATGTTACACAGTGGTAGTTATGATACTCAGGGCATTAGACATATGTTACATAAAAGATGCAGTCACCTTGAAAATGTATTGGCGAGGCTGCCTTTTTCCTATAGAATATTATATATTCTAATGTGAAAATTGAGTTAAAAACCTATCAGGAGACGGGAATGGCATGTTCCAAATGGTTTAAGGCAGGCTTATACACATTTCCAATAAGCTCAGCAGAATTTTAGGTAATTTTGCTCCCTGGCTGAGACATTTCTCAAGTTCTTTGGACACTGGTGACTTCCGTGGATTGGGGCTTTGGGTTTCAGAGAGCAAATAGACAGCTCATTAAGAACTTTGATCCTACCTGATTCAACCCATGGATTCACCCAGAGCCACCAGCATTTACCAACTTAGGTCTGGGGGAGGCGATGTGCCTCGCTCCAGGTAGGTGTATGCCTGAGGGCTGAAAGCTTCCTTCCAGGGAACCAGCGCCTGGTGACTGGTGCCAGAAGGGACACAGTAGAGGGAATAATGGGGGATGACAGACAGGGACCCCAGGATGTCAGAGATGGAGAAGGGAGAAAGGAAATCTTCCAGGTCCCATAATAGTGGTGGCAGACCCAGGGAATGGCAAGGAAGTTGGGGCAGAGAGACACAGTGAGAACTAGCAAACTCTCACGCCAGTGCAAAACAGGTCAACTTACTTACCGAGGTTATCCCACTCTGTACCTTCCCAGAGGATGGCCGACACCTTCAGCCTCCAAAGAATTTTTCCATGTTTGGGATGAGAGTTTATCTTGTTTGTTTGGGAGACTAAGGTATTCTTTCTTGGGTTGTTTGTAAAGCCATCAGGAATAAAAATTACTTTCCTGCCTGACTGAAGAAACTGAGGCATTGCATTAGCTATTTTTGAAGCTATAATCTAAAACATCAGAAAAGCAAAGTCATTACTTTGGGGCATTGTACGACGTTGATTTGTAGAAAAATTACCTCCATAGTTATAGTTTAATTACAGAATACCAGAAACTCGTTTTCATGTAGCTATTCATTAAATGAATTTGAACAGGGTGTAAGTCCAAAGTGCCCCCCAATACACTGCCACTATAAAAACAAAGGTAACCCATTCATTCATTTGGTCGTCATTTCTGGTTCTATCTATCCCCGGAGAATCACTACCCGGGAAACATAAACAAAGGACCCAGTGCCTGTCCTCAAAGAATAAAAGGAGAGGCAAAGACCACATAGTAAATCCACCAGGGTCCATTCTCCCTTCCAAAAACTGATTATAAAAGACATCTGCAGTCACAGTTGGCTTGCTCTCTGCTCATGTGTCCAGTGTGGCTAGGACACAGAAGAGGCCCAGACTCTTTTGCCTGGGAGCCAAAGTTTTCTCTGAAAAATCCACCGACACTCACTGAAGAGTGAATACTAAAGGTACAGGGGAACCAAGAAACCATAGATTTTGCATGAAAAACTTTTCACCCAAGATCTCATTTTCACTATTGGAGTTCTGGTCACTTCCTGCTGTCAAAAATCGCTTAAGTGAAAATTCAACGAGGTACTTATTAGTTTTTACATGAACCACAATTGATGTATTAAATATGAAAGAGCATCACACTTGAGAATTAACTAAGCCCACTGAATGGAGAGAGTGTTCTAAAAGTAAGTACACCGCATTTGGGTGACACAGTCAGATTAGTTGTCAAACGACAATAATCTCTAATATTCAATAGTGCTGTCATACTCATTCTACCCTTGGAGACTTAAAAAAACAAAACAAAACCCTGGTAACTAGAAAGACAGTTACTATGGCCATCATTTTACAATACAGAAAGGTTTGGTTTACCCAGCACAACCTGGACTATCAATGGCAAAATTAACCAAGTGTCCCTATTCCTAAACCCACAATTTGAGCCTTGTAGCAGTCAGAGTTGTCAAGCAAAACAGAACCAATAGGTTGTATACATAGAAGGAGATATGAGAGGAGATTATTAGGAGAATTGGCTCACGCAACCATGGAGGCTGAGAAGTGCCATCCACAAGCAGAGACCTTGCCTATGATGCCAGTAACATGGCTTAGCCTAAGTCCAAAGGTCTCAGAACCGGGGAAGCTGATGGTATGATTCTGAGTTCAGTGTCTAAGGCCTAAGAACCCAGGTGATTGCTGGCGGAAGGCTTGAAGTTAAAAGGCGTAAGAATCTGGAGTTCTGCCGGGCTCGGTGGCTCAGCCTGTAATCCCGCGCCTTTGGGAGGCTGAGGTGAG